>NW_026571515.1:5950639-6042270 GCF_026225935.1 Boleophthalmus pectinirostris | reverse complement strand
ACACTTGTACGGCTTCTCTCCTGTGTGGATTCTCATGTGAGACACTAGAGAGCTTGACTGTGAAAAGGTCTTCTCACACAGATCACACTTGTACGGCCTCTCTCCTGTGTGGATTCTCATATGAAAACGGAGGCCACTGGATTGTCTAAATCCCGTCCCACACAGATCACACTCGTAGGGTTTCTCTCCTGTGTGGATTCTCATATGCTGATGGAGGTTACCGGAGCGTCTAAATCCCATCCCACACTGCTCACACTTGTACGGCCTCTCTCCTGTGTGGATTCTCATGTGTTGATGGAGGTTACCGGAGCGTCTAAATCCCATCCCACACTGCTCACACTTGTACGGCCTCTCTCCTGTGTGGATTCTCATGTGTATTACTAGGTGGCTTGACTGTGAAAAGGTCCTCTCACACAGATCACACTCGTAGGGTTTCTCTCCTGTGTGGATTCTCATATGTCGATGGAGGCTATTGGAGTCTCTAAATCCCGTCCCACACTGGTCACATTCAAATGGTTTCTCTCCTGTGTGGATTCTCATATGTTTATGGAGGCCACTGGAGTCTCTAAATCCTGTCCCACACTGGTCACACTTGTACGGCCTCTCTCCTGTGTGGATTCTCATGTGTATTACTAGGTGGCTTGACTGTGAAAAGGTCCTCTCACACAGATCACACTCGTAGGGTTTCTCTCCTCTGTGGATTCTCATGTGTGTTACTAGGTAGTTGGCGCGTGAAAAGGTCTTCCCACACAGATCACACTCGTAGGGTTTCTCTCCTGTGTGGATTCTCATGTGTGTTACTAGGTAGTTGGCGCGTGAAAAGGTCTTCCCACACAGATCACACTCGTAGGGTTTCTCTCCTGTGTGGATTCGCATATGTCGATAGAGGCTACCGGAGTCTCTAAATCCCGTCCCACACTGGTCACATTCAAATGGTTTCTCTCCTGTGTGGATTCTCATATGTTTATGGAGGCTACCGGAGTCTCTAAATCCCGTCCCACACTGGTCACACTTGTACGGCCTCTCTCCTGTGTGGATTCTCATGTGTATTACTAGGTGCCTTGACTGTGTAAAGGTCCTCTCACACAGATCACACTCGTAGGGTTTCTCTCCTGTGTGAGTTCTGTAGTGTACTTTCAGTTCGGACGATTTTCGCCACACTTTTCCACACTGGTCACACTTGTACGGCCCCTCTCCTGTGTGGATTTTCATATGTGTTACTAGGCTGCTTGAGTGTAAAAAGGTCTTCCCACACAGATCACACTCGTAGGGTTTCTCTCCTGTGTGAGTTCTGTAGTGTACTTTCAGGTCGGAAGCTCTTGGACACACCTTTCCACACTGGTCACATGTGAAGGTCATTCTGTTGGTGGATCTTGTAGCTCTGCATTAGGACAAAGGAAAGAAAGTGTCAAGTAAAATCACATTTTAAACTGTTCAAATAAAGTAAGTGACTAAATACACATAAAATCACACAGAGTGAATCATACGTAAGAATGTTTCAGTGTTTTACAAGCAAGTTCCATTTGAGTGAATGAATTTAACTTTGTATTTGATTTTAAAATCACACTTTTTCTGTCTGTAGCAAAAGATCAAATTAAGGAAACATAAACAGAGATATTGAACGACTTTGTTGTTCTGAATTCTAGTCCACATGACCTGAACAGAGACATGTCATAATGAAGGGATGTGGGTCATTCCATGACGCCAAACCTCCGAATGCCCCCACCCGACCATCTCCAATTTGACTGAAAAAATTCTAGGAGGATCCAGTCCCAAATTTTAGCTCCCAACACTTCACAGTTTTGTCATTAACCCACTGACGCCGGATGCTGCGCAGCGCAGCGCTGAGTCCCCTGTCGGTGTTCCGGATTGTCTGGCGATCAGCGTAACTGGCAAAGGTGGAGCCACATCTGGAAGCATGGGGGGCGTGTCCTCCTCTCACTTCCATTCACTCCCATAGAGAGACACAAAACTGCCGGAGCTGTATTGTCACGTTAAACCTTCTTTATCCATATAATATAATCCAATAATCCAAATGTGTCCCGCACATTTTCCCATCAAGACCTGGTTTGAAGTAACAAATGTTGCTCTTTACTGCCAGCGCATGAACGCACTCAACCACTTGATCTAGTCACTGTTCCAGAGGCTCCTATAACAGGTGCCATATCGCTGTGTCGTGTAACAAATAAACATGGTCAAACACAAAAATGCTGACAGTGACAATGACAGTAAAGACACGGACAACGTTTGTATCACTGCAGCGCGCAGTGATACAAACGGAGAGAAAATAGTGCCAAGTGATTTTGAGGTCTGACTTTTTTGTAGACAATGGTTTTGTGATGCAAATGTGTCACTCTTTTGAACACAGATTGTTTTGAGAAGAAAAACACTTTATTTTCATATCCTCAGCCAACTTGCTGGACGACTTTCATCAGCACCAAAACCGGCCGGGGGTAAATCAGTGTGGACACACCAGGAGCATGAAGCCCCCGACAACAGAGCTCCAGGATCATTCAGACTCGAACTCCTCCACCACGTTAAGGTGACGGTTCAGATTGATTGCATTTATATAGTGCCTTTCAAGATACCCAAAGCACTTTACAGTTCATTATTCAGTCACTCCACACTCAGTGATGGTAAACTACTACTGTAGCCACAGCTGCCCTGGGGCAGACTGACAGAAGCAAGGCTGCCAATCTGCACGATCGGCCCCTCCGTCCACCACCATCACTCACACTCACACCACTTTTATACTAGGCAATGTGGGTGAAGTGTCTTGCCTAAGGACACAATGACAGTTTTTGCCCCCTGTGGCACCTGGAATTCCTAGCAGTGTCTCCCATCCAAGTACTAACCAGGCCCAGCCTGCTTAGCTTCTGAGATCTGACGGGATCAGGCTTTTACAAGCCGGTATGGCCACAGGGAGGGGCAGTGCCTGTGTGAGGCAGACTTTACCCACACGGGCAGAGCTTTTAAATGCCACAGCGCTCACAGATCGGTTCAGATGCCGTCACCATATATGGACTTGTACCTGGACACGCCCACTCCTTAACGCTCGCGCTTAGTGCCAAGACTGGGGGCAAGATCGGGCCCAAAATGTCTGTTTTTAACACATCAAAAATGTGTGATGGTGTTCTGCCTTATTTTTGCAAAATGATTTTTTAAAATGTGGTGTCCGTGTACATTGAAAACTATATCAAGTAAGAAAGTTTCTTGGTGCAACACATGCACAAACAAAACACTGAATTTATCTTCTTATAATTGGTTTGAATATTGTTTTAATGAAGTTACACATTGAGTTGAACTGTTTTAATGCTTAAACAAATGATAGATTTATAAAAGATAGATCTGCTAGGATCGAGCCTTTAAAGGGAACACTGTGTCCTGAATAATAGAAAGCAGACGTGTGCTTTTAGGGAAATTCCTTTACAGAGAAAAGGGCTGTCTCAAAACATTACATCTTTTTTGTTATTTTGACCATTTGTCATTTTCTGCAAATAAAAGCTCTAAATGAAAATATTTTATTTGGAATTTGGGAGAAATGTTGTCAGTAGTTTATAGAATGAAGCAAAATGTTTCATTTTACTTGTTAGGCGTGTTCTATCAAAAATTACAAGACTCAATCAATTTAAATTACAAAAATGTATTCCCCTGCCAATACAATTCTAATCCAGAGCTCTGGGTCAGATCGTTGTCCCTGATGCCTCCAATTACGCAGGTCTTAAGCCAGGCAACCTGACCCCCTGCCTGAACCTCAACCCAGTTTATAAAACACAACAGTATAAATATGCAAATAATATGTTGAGCAGGTTCACGCCTTGAAGCGTCAGCATTTCTTCTTTGGGGGAAGTGACAACCCCCTCCAAACCAGTGTAAATCACACCAAGTCTGTTTAGATAAGCCAGCTGGTTATCTCCACAGTCCCAGTTCTGCAAAGGAATTTGCTTAGAAGCACATAAATTACCCATTATGTAGGAAACACAATGGTACTATTCAACAGATAAGATCTCAGTGTTTAAGCTTCAACTCAATGTGTAACTTCATTAACCAATATTCAAACCATCACTTGATACAGCCTTCATACTCAAACACAACATACCTAGAAGTACCTATATGTGATCATTTTGCAGTGGTCTCTTCTTTTTTCCAGAGTTGTATATCACCAGTTTCCCACTTCAGCTCCGTTATATTTCTGCATCACACCTGGATTTGTTAGATTTGTACGTTTTCTTCCTGCTCTTCTCCAAAAGCAGTGTCCTTGAGGACACTGATTTTACCATTAGTTTCACTTTTGTAGTTGAAGACTATATTGAGAAATAAAGTATCGTGAGTGTACTGCATACAAATATTAAATACTACAATGATATATTTGTTTGAATAGCTAATGCTGAATCTCTGAAACCTGATCTATGTGTTTAAAGACACTGCTGTGACAGTTGTGTTCTAAGGGAATCCTCTACAGAGCAGCTGACGAGGGCTCATCCTGACTGGCACCGAGCTTAAATATACCATGACTAGAATTGAATCTGGAGGTCATGCCCATAAACGGAGAAGCTTCAGGGAGGATTCAAGGAGTGAACCTGCATCCTGTGCAGCTGTAGGCATCAGGGACAGTGATTTCACCCAGGGCTCTGGATTAGAATTGTATTGAATAGGGAATAAACTTTTGTGATTTTAATCGATCGATTCCAGTCCTCATTTTCCACGGAACACGCCAACATAGTAGAAAATGACTTTTTGTAAACATTTTGAAGACCTGGAGATACCAACTTTGTAAAGAAATAACCACATTTTATTTTCAAATTAAATAAACAAGTTCACCTTTAAGTGAAGCAAGAACTTTTTACTGTGGAGAAGTTAGTTTCATGTTAGACGTTGGATTGGTTCATTTAAGCAACAACAGTGGAGATGTTCAGTGTCTGTGGCCCTACAGGCTCCATCAGGGCGCGGGGAGCGAGAGGAAAACACAGATTGTGCATGTTTGTTTTATAAAACATTTGTTATTCTGATGTATTTTGAGGGTTAATGTTTTTTTCAATATCTATATAATAGATAAATGTTAGGTTTATCTAAACATTATAAACAAGAAGAAAGACAAGAGATTAATTCAGTTTTACTCATGAGGAGAACGGGCAGAGAGTGGGCATCAAAACCAACAGTCTCCACACGTTCTGATGACTCAAGGCCGCTCTCCTCCTTTTATTTCATTAGGAGGCCCTAGTTACAGAATGATAATTCTCAAGGGGAAGGGGAAACCAGCAAAGACATAATAAGAAACTGGTGCAGCTATGCATAGTATAAACACATAAAACATGATTAACAATCAGGAGGTGCCGTAGGTCAGACACCATCATAACTCTTGCATGTGTGACAGTGGGAGTTGGTTTCATGTGAGGAATCATCTCGAGGTTCACAAGAGCGACAGGACACTGCACACAGGTGTTAAGAACAAAGAGGTTATTCATATTCATACAAATGATTGGTACATTATAAATCAAAGAATTGTAGTACATAAATGGTTAACTCATAGGTCTAGAATAACACACAAGTATTTAGCAAATATGGGATAATAGAATTATTCTGACATTTCCCTCCTGTTTATCATATATTTGCTAACGAAAAATCAATTCATAACTACTTCTTTCGATTTTCAGTTATGATTTCATAGTTGAGCAATTATATATTTACACTCGGAGGTAATGTTATTTTTAGTCTAGTTTTAGTTTAGCTTTCTGTGTCATGCTCAAATAGAAGTGAGGGAGCCAAGGAGGAGGAGTCCCCACTGTATGAATCATCACCAGCCAACAAATGTGCTTGCACTGCCTTATCGTCAGGATATGGGGCAAGTGCAGTGGTGATTAGTCTATTAAGTAATTTTCGGATGCAGGGAATACAACAACATCCACACAACGTCAATAAACCGGCGAAAATGGCTACGGAGATCAGCGCAGAGGACACAATGGACTTGTATTTCCCAAATACGTCCATCCAGTCATCCCACATGGACTGGTCAACGCCATTATTGCAAATCATCTTAATCTTGACACCACAGTACCATGCCTAGAGATTACTCTGTGGGTGTATAGCTCTGATCGAGACCCAAACTTTCCCGTGTTTGTATGTAGAAGCATTAATAGAACTGAACCAATTATGGACAGTCAAACCCGTGATAGAGGAGTTAAAATAGCATTGACAAAAACCACTTTCACACCAGATGATTGGTTCCATGTTACTACAGGGGTCTCAGCTGCATATAACAATTGGTTACTCTTAGTAGAACAAGCAGCTGAAGCTGTGAAAACTGATTGTGTGGTGTGTCTAGGCCCTAGACCCATACTAAGAGTAGTACCAGCTGCTATAAACGTAACATGTCTTGTAAATGTCATGTATAATACAAACCCATGGCACAATTGTTCTTATTGGGACGCCGTTTATCCCATAACACCCTTTGAGAAAGAGAAGCCTATTTTTGATAAACATGTAGCTAAAGCTAATTATTCTTGCATCCGCATGACTGGAAATGGTGAGCATCTGGACAATCTCACAGCCTCCTGGTGTGTTGACGTTTTCGAGGTCAACAACCACTTTCAGCCTGTGTCCCGAGGCGATGTGTGGTGGTGGTGTGGCAAAGATAAACTTTATGACCGATTGCCCAGAAATGTGATAGGACACTGTGCTTTAGTGTCCCTTTTGCTGCCCACGACCATACACCTCCTCCCTGATAAACATTTACTACATGAAATGTCTAGCGTCTTACCTAAAACATGGTCTAGAAATAAGAGATTCTCCTCATGGAAAGGAGATTCTGACCCGACATATATTGATGCTATAGGAGTCCCGAGGGGGGTCCCCAGTGAGTACAAGTTAGTGGATCAAATAGCCTCAGGCTTTGAAAGTTTCCCAATTTTGTCTGCTATATTTCCGGTAACTCCAAATTAAAATGTTGATCGAATTAACTACATCCACTACAATGTTCAAAAACTAGGCAACTACACCCAGGCTGGATTTTGAGGCAGTGCATGAGCAGTTGCAGCAACTTCTCTGATGATGTTCCAAAATCGTATCGCATTAGATATGCTCCTCGCTGAGAAATCTGTGTGTGAGATTTTTGGTGACCAGTGCTGCACCTTCATCCCTAACAACACTGCATCTGATGGTAGCTTGACTAGGACCATTGAAGGCCTACGGACCCTTAACAAGCGCCTTAAAGAGCAGTCTGGTGTTGACCAGTCCATGTGGGATGACTGGATGGACGTATTTGGAAATACAAGTCCATTGTGTCCTCTGCGCTGATCTCTGTAGCCATTTTCGCCGGTTTATTGACGTTGTGTTAATGTTGTTGTATTCCCTGCATCCGAGAATTACTTAATAGACTAATCACCACTGCAATTGCCCCATATCCTGACGATAAGGCAGTGCAAGCACATTTGTTGGCTGGTGATGATTCATACAGTGGGGACTCCTCCTCCTTGGCTCTCTCACTTCTATTTGAGCATGACACAGAAAGCTAAACTAAACTAGACTAAAAATAGCATTACCTCCGAGTGTAAATATATAATTGCTTAACTATGAAATCATAACTGAAAATCGAAAGAAGTAGTTATGAATTGATCCTTTTTAGCAAATATATGATAAACAGGAGGGAAATGTTAGAATAATTCTTTTATCCCATATTTGCTAAATGCTTGTGTGTTAATCTAGACTATGTGTTAACCATTTATGTACTACAATTCTTTGATTTAGAGTGTACCAATCAATTGTTAGGAATGTGAATAATCTCTCTTGTGCTTAACACCTGTGTGCAGTGGCCTATCGTTCTTGTGAACCCCGAGATGACCTCTCACGTGAAGCCAACCCCCACTGTCACACTTGCAAGAGTTATGACGGTGTCTGTCCATACCAACGGCACCCCCTGATTGTTAATCATGTTTTATGATTTAAGCCTGTGTTGTGTTTTGCTAATCCCCCTTCCCCTTGAGAATCATGTGTCTGTAACCAGGGCCCTCTAATGATAATAAAAGGAGGAGAACGGCCTTGGGTCGGCAGAACGTGTGGAGACTGTTGCACTGAAAGCCACTCTCTGCCCGTTCTCCTCATGAGAAAAATCTTAATTAATCTCTTGTCTTTCTTCTTGTTTTTAATGTCTAGATAAACCTAACATTTACTTGGTCAAGTAATTTAAAAACTCCAAACCAGGTTATTATAGTGATCCTACTCTTCAGGTGTCACACGCACCCGGACACGCACCCGGACACGCACCCACGCACCCGGACACGCACCCTGGACACACAGAGACCAGGAACTGACATTTCATCTTGAAAGGCAAGTTCTAGTAATAACAACAGAATAGAGAACAACAGGCTTAATCTGAGTGTCAGAATAATTCTATTATCCCATATTTGCTAAATGCTTGTGTGATATTCTAGGCCTATGAGTTAACCATTTATGTAACTACAATTCATTGGTTTATAATGTACCAATCACTTGTATGAAAATGAATAACCTCTGTGTGTTTGACAACTGTGTGCAGTGTCCTATCGCTCTAGTGAACCTCGAGATGATTCCTCACATGAAGCCAACTCCCACTGTCACACATGCAAGAGTTATGATGGTGTCTGACCAAACCTAAGGCACCTCCTGATTGTTAATCATGTTTTATGTGTTTATACTATGCATAGCTGCACCAGTTTCTTATTATGTCTTTGCTGTTTCCCCTTCCCCTTGAGAATTATCATTCTGTAACTAGGGCCTCCTAATGAAATAAAAGGAGGAGAACGGCCTTGAGTCATCAGAACGTGTGGAGACTGTTGGTTTTGATGCCCACTCTCTGCCCGTTCTCCTCATGAGTAAAACTGAATTAATCTCTTGTCTTTCTTCTTGTTTATAATGTTTAGATAAACCTAACACTGAGTCTGGTATATGAACGTAACAGAACAGTTCTTCAGATAAGTAACAAGGACAGGGGGAAAATGACCAGAGTTTTTGTTGATGTTATTATTATGTTTTGTTTAGAGTAAAAAAGCCTAAACATGTCTGTTTTATCTATGAAAGAAATGTCCAAAAAATCCACAAAGGGTTAATTCAGAAAACCAAAAGGTGTGAGGCCTGAGGAGCAGCACTACTATAATACTAATAATACTTTAGTTTGGAGTTTTTAGGTTATTTGACCTGGAAGATATTGAAAAAAAAAGCATTAATTATTTAATTCTCAAAATACATAAAAAATATGTTATAAAACATACATACATAATCAGCGTTTCTCTTTTGGTTTGATTTTGTTTTTTCACAGTTGTGTTTCGATTCATTTCTGAAGCAAACTCCATTGACTCAAGAGTGAGAGACTGACGCTGTAAGCGGCGGGACTCAGCGGGGTTTGGGGACACAGGTCCCCGCTCCGTGCTGCAGCCCGCGGGCCCAACATCCAACACTGCGTTCAGATTCAAGGAGGAAAAACTCCTTTTAAATTTAGCGTTCGATCAAATCGATGTCAAAATGGACTAAATCAATTCAAACGGAGAAAATAATGAAGGTTTCAGTAAATTACATTGTGATCTACAATTCGGTTTGAATGTAAACTTAAAAGTGTTTTCACCGACAACAAACCAACAACAAACCAACAACTCACAAACAACTCACCGTGGAGGAAGAGGCGGTTTGGAATCCAAAAATCCACCAGTTTCCAGGTTTGTTCCTCACGCAGAACTGAACCACAGTGAGGAAGAGGAGGAAGAAAAGGAGGAGGAAGAGGGGGAGGAGGAGGAGGAGGGGGAGCTCCGAGGCTTAAAGGATCACGAGAAGCTTTTTTTTTTTTCCTTATTTGTAAAATCAGTTTTTTTAGGCCCGAGCGCCAGAGGCTGGCGAAGGAATGAAATGGCGCGACGTGACTCGCCCGTAGTGACCAGGGAGCCTCGACATGACGCAGCAATGCGCCAGAGGTGTATAGTTTGTCGGCCAAAAAAAAGCGGATTGTTCTCGTATCAGAATATTATTATCTTTCTTTCTTTCTTTCTTTATTCTTTCTTATTATTTTTTTCCTAACCAACTCACCCATTTTTCACCCACTAAACAATAACAAAAAGTCCTGGAAATTTTGTTCTTCGTTTCTTGCGCTTCTCCAACTTTTGGCTATTTCCATTTTTCAAAAATAAATACAATGGCTCGTCAGCGCCCCCAGTAGGGAATACGAATGAGGGCAAAAAAAATGTGCACGTAAAATCATGAAATTTCGATCATGTCAAGACAAAAATAAAAATATTATTACGCCAACACCGTGCGCTCCACTAGGGGGCAGCAATATTGTCTTTTGCTAAACTCAAATTTGGTCCACATTATCTCAAGACGTGGAACATTAAAACTTATCCACATTTTTCACACGTGTCTTACGATCTCTGAACAGTGAAGCAACAAATAATGCACACAATTTAGAAGATTTACAAATTGCTCCCATTTGCTCAAACGAACTCTGATTTCAATGAAATTTGAAACAGTTGTTAAACTCTCTGCCCTGAAACTACTTAATGTGAAAATTATTAATTTGGCGCATTAGCGCCCCCTATAGATTGAAACTAAATTTAATATAGAAGAAAATCATTTGTTCCCAAATAGTTGTTCCAAAATTTCTGAAATTTTGCACAGAATTCCATTTTAACATCCTGATGCAAAAGTCAATGACACCCGTGTCATATTTTTTATGGCGTTGCCATAGCGATGACATAAACTCTTCATGTTATTCCTTTGGTAAAATTGACAAATTCTGGCACAAACTTTGGCCGATTTCACTAAAATTTTAATCATGGGTTCACACCTCGACCCTGAACAGATTGATGTAAGAAAATACAAAAGTGGGTGCAATAGCGCCCCCTAGAACATTTGAATAGAACAATAACACTTTATTTGTCATAGATACACAAAATTTGATATCCACATTTGTGACATAGTCTCGATTAAAAACCTCAATGACGCCAAAACCCCATTTACGTTGTGTTGCCATGGCAACAAGCCAAAATTCTACCCTTGCCAATGGGACGTCCTTACACAAACTTTGGCATAGCCAAACCAAATTTGGTATCCAGATGCATCATGGGAATAAGAACGAAATTTCGAAATTTGCAGGGTTAGATTAAGATTTATAGGGTGTGCATCCATATTGAAGGCTGTACCAAGTGGTGAAGTTTCTTGAGTACATCACATGTGCATATTAAACATTGAAATTATATATTTGTTTGAGTAATACACATTGAGTTGTTTAACCACTGAAATCTTATGTATGTTTAAAGGTACCACTGTGTGAAACATGTTTGCTTTTGAGGTAATCCTTTGCAGATTTAGGTTGTGTCCTTTTAAGGAATTTCATTGCAGAGCAGCAGCTGTGGAGATGGTTCAGCCTGGTGCGAAACTAAACAAACTGGTGATTTACACTGGGCTGCTGTCAACCCCCCTGAACCTAAAGGAATGCAGAGATACTCCAAGGAAGATTCAAGGCGTTTCCTGTTCAACATCTTATTTGCATATTCATATGGATGTCTATAAAATCTGATTTGAGGTATTCAGAGGCGTCCAGATTTGCCTGATTTAAGACCTGTGTAGTCGTAGGCCGTCAGGGGTAGTGATCTGACCCAGAGCTCTGTATTAGAATTGTATTGTATAGGGAATAAATTCTTTTTGATTTTAATTGATCGATTCCAGTGGTTATTTTTGGAAGAACACGATAAATGGTTTTTTGAAGATACCTAACAATATGTATGAGATTGCAGTGTTTAAGCATTAACTCAATGTGTAACTTCATTAAACAATATATTGGTGACAGAGTTAGAGTTAGGGTTAGAGTGTTTAGCACTCATGCCTCACAGGAAGAAGGTTCTGGGTTCAATCCCGGGTCGCCCAGGGCCTTTCTGTGTGGAGTTTGCATGTTTCTCCCCGTGTCTGGATGGGTTTCCTCCGGGTGCTCCGGTTTCAAGGTCAGTTAAATCCAATCAGTCAATGGGATTACAGGTGGAAATTAGCGCTGGTGCTAGTGGCAATAACTGTGTCCTTAGGCAAGACACTTCACCCACATTGCCTAGTATGAAAGTGGTGTGTGTGTGTGTGTGAGTGATGGTGGTGGTCAGAGGGACCGATGGCGCCGATTGGCATGGCAGCCTCGCTTCTGTCTGTCTGTCCCAGGGCAGCTGAGGCTACAACAATAGTTTACCATCACCAGGTATAGAGTGAAAGAGTAATGCCGAATTATTCTCTGTAAAGAGTCTTTGTGACAAAATGTCTGTGAAAAGAGCTATAGAAATAAAAACTTACTTATTCAAACAAATATTATAAATTCAATGTTTAATATGCACATGTGATGCGCTCAAGAAACTTCACCACTTGATACAGGCTTCAACACCCACACTCACCCACACTCACTCACCCATACTCACCCACCCACACTCACACACTCACCCACACTCACCCACTCACCCACACTTCACCCACACTCACCCACACTCACCCACACACTCACACCACTCACCCACACTCACCCACACTCACCCACCCACCACACTCACCCACACTCACCCCACTCACACTCACCCACACACACTCACCCACTCACCACACTCACCCACACTCACCCACACTCACCCACACTCACCCACACTCACCACCACACCACACTCACCCACTCACCCTCACCCACTCACCACTCACCACCCACACTCACCCACACTCACCCACTCACCCACACTCACCCACACTCACCCACCCACACTCACCCACTCACACCACACACACCACACTCACACCACCACACTCACCCACACTCACCCACTCACCCCACACTCACCCACTCACTCACCCACCCACCCACATCACCCACACTCACCCACACTCACCCACACTCACCCTCACACTCACCCACTCACCCACCACACCACCACACTCACCCACACTACCCACATTCACCCACACTCACCCACTCACACTCACCCACACTCACCCACTCACCCACCCACACTCACCCACTCACCCACACTCACCCACCCACACTCACCCACTCACCCACTCACCCACACTCACCCACACTCACCCACACTCACCCACCCACCCACACTCACCCACCCACACTCACCCACACTCACCCACACTCACCCACCCACCACCCACCCACACTCACCCACACTCACCCCCACTTACCCACTCACCCACACACCCACACTCACCCACACTCACTAACCCACCCGCGCACCCATACTCAATCACCCGCACCCACCCGCACACAAAAACAACGGCGGCAGAGTGCGACGAGTCCACGTAAAACTAAACTTCAGGCTTTAGTGACGTCCAGACTTTTAGATCCATCCCCTCCTCACCCTCCACCTGAGTCTCCATTTCAGTTCAGTTACAAATAAAATCCATTTATGCCAGAAAACCAGAACCAGCCAGAAAGTCAGAAATACAGCAGAAAATGGTTGAAAACAAAGTTTAAATGTGCTGCCAACGTGCTCTTGTCTTCTTCAGGGTTTGTGTGACCTCTGTGGTTTAAAGGAGCATGTGGAACAGCAGACCACAGGAGAACTTCAGGAAGAGCAGCAGCGTCAAAGTCAAAGTGCCAAAAGTCAGTGCACACCGAGTCAAAAGGGTGAGCTGTGCTCGTAGATGTGAGTGGGGTTCTGTTGGAGTTCTGTTGGGGTTCTGTTGGGGTTCTGTTGGAGTTCTGTTGGGGTTCTGTTGGAGTTCTGTTGGGGTTCTGTTGGGGTTCTGTTGGGGTTCTGTTGGAGTTCTGTTGGGGTTCTGTTGGAGTTCTGTTGGAGTTCTGTTGGAGTTTTGTTGAGGCATTACAAAGTGCTCTACATGGTTTTGTTTTCTTGTTCAGTTAAATCAGTCTCTTATTAAACCCAAAGTTCTTTCTGTCCCGGTTCTTTGTGCGGCTCTGAACACAGACTCATGTTTTTCCTTTAGGAGGAGCTGAGTTTTACCATTGAGTCGCCTGTAGAGGGCGCCATCCTCGTTCACATAAAGTGTGTTCCACTGTCTTATTCCATGTCTTATTTTTACATCTGCTGCCTGTTTTTGAAAAACTTGGCCTTTGGGTAAATACTCAGAGTTTTTGTGGAGGACAAGAACAATAATAGAGTCTTTTTCTGGACTCTGGTTTGTGTGGGTGAGAGGGACTCACCTGGAGGATCATGTGAGTCTAAAGTCAGACTCAAAAAGGTGAAGATCAGACTCCAGAGACTCCAGACTGTGGAGCTGAGCTTGTCTAGTGTCAGAAATGACAAGTTTCAAATGATGTTTACATTTCTTTCTTTCTTTTTTAGGAAGAGGGTTTTAGTTGAAATGTGTCTGTCCCTTTCTTTGTTGTATTGAATGAAATCTTACTTTTGTTGTTGTGTTTTTTTCTGGCTGCTGCTGACTCTTGTTAGCAACAGATGTTTATTCTGTTCATGTCCAAAATCTGAAAATAAAGTTTTTTTCCTTTTTTAAATGTCAAGGAAGTTGAGAAACACATGAGAACCTGAAAATATTGTGAAGCTAAAATGTTGAACTAAATTCTGCAGAATATGAATTGTGTTTCTTTATAAACATCAGTAAATGTGATCGTTGTGACGCTGCTCAGAGGAAGAGTTCATGTTCTGACTCATGAAAAAGTTAAACTGACAAACAAAAACATCATTTAAAAGAGACGACAATAAATGCACTGACAGTATTTTGAAGGTTAAAAAACTATAATATCAAACCATAAGGTGAGTGGAAAGAGTTAACATTTCATATTTAGACCTAAAAGTCTTATCAACTCTACACATGTAGGTGTTGTAAAGTCATGGAAAATTCAATTTAGGTCATGAAAAAATCATGGGAAAGTTTAGAAATTTTGTCAGTGAAAAAGAGTGGGAACTCTGATACATTCTTGGAGTCGCCTCTTCATAGATCCGACCTGTAACTGTGGCCTCCAAGAAGACACAGCGTCGAACTGCGAAACATTCCAGGCAAAGCAATAACAGCTCCACGGAGATACGATCATAAACGATAAATGCTTTATGTTTTATCTAGACCAGAGACTTTTACAGATTCTTTTACAGTGAAAACAGTGTCCAGTTTTAGTCATGAGGTCCCGGTCAGGGCTGTGAGGTTGTGTCTCAGCTTGTGCAGTTCCTGGATCAGTAACGTCAGCTCTGTCGACGCTGTTTTCTTTTCTTTCACCGCCTCTGTCAGCATACGGATAGCGCCGCCCTGCTGGACTGTGGAGACAAGAGACAATTACTATTACACGTCATTATGAAGATTATTTTTATTCACACATTTGCAGTCAATCAAACGTAGGGCCTTCACTGCAAATTTCTTTGATCTGGCCAAGATTTTAAAACGTATATCAGGTTATTCATCTTGTTTTCAGATTTATTATCTTCGTATTAGTTCTGAGATGCTTTATTCTAGTCTAGAGGTCGTTCATTTTAAGATAGCTTGTCAAATAAAATCATTTGTCCATGCAGTAAGATTATTTCACTACTTTTAAGTCACTTTCTGATCGATTTACCGTACGTGTTTATATCTTAAGCTTTTGTTGCAGTGTATATTTTATGTGGCCCCCTCTCTGCCACCAGACAACTCCCATTATATAAACTTTAAAGGGGCTTTATCTGATTTTTACTGTCTTAAAAGACCCATATTACACTATTCTCTGATCTGTTATAATGTTTCCTCATCACAAACAGACCTGGAGTTGTGTTTTGTTTCATTCACACATGTTTAACACACAAACTCTGCATATTTAGGGTGAGTTATCCAATCAAATTTGAACGAAAGTAGAGAAAGTAGAGATGGGCATGATTAGTCGACTAACTGATAATTGATCATTAAGAATTTTGTTGATCATGTTAGTTTTTAAATGACAAACTGAATGTAGGTTACTGTCCCTAGCGTAAGGAGACGAGTTGCGGCCTCACAGTCTCAGGCTTGGGCTCTGGCTCTGTACCAGTCCCAGTGAGTGTGTTCACAGGTATGATCGGGTTTTTTGAGTATCCTGGTTTTGTCACAGTGCTTGTAGACGCAGTATCCTGGTTACTGCAACATAATGTTGAGTGCGCATGCGTCCAGTCTTTTCATCACAACAGAGGCCAAAATAAATAAAGTGACCAACATAAATAAAGTGAGTGAAATGATGTTAAATAAAGAGCTGTGCTAAACCTGCGCACGTCTGATCTCTGAAAACATGAACCATCTCCAACGCAGCACACACAGAACACACTCACCATCATCACACCATCATCATCATCAACATCCCTCTGTCACAGAAACAACACTCATATACCACAGAGTCGTGTCCTTTAGTCCGACAGAAGCTGAACCGCATCAGGGCTCAAAGAAAGCTGCTTTTTTCATTGCTTTTTGTTTAGGCAAATGAGCCATGCCGTTTTAAGTTTCTTTTCTGTGAGAGTTGCGCAAAGCTGCATTAAACACATTATAATCTCAAACGGGCTGATGTGGCTCTGTAGTGGTGATGGTTTTTATGCTGTAAAGTTGATCTTATTATTTTTTATTATTTATGCAGATTAGTAATAGTAATAATAATGATGATAATTTTAATATAAAAACGTTAATTTATTTATTTTATTTTATTTATTTATTTATTTGAGACAGGGACAGCGCACAATTTTCGCATTAACCTTGACAGGAGAGATGCATTGTACATCAGGTTGTAGCATCAGTGCTAATTTCCACCTGTCGTCCCTGGGCAGGTTCATTGATTGATTGTATTTAACTGACCTTGACTATCAGCTGTTCTGGAGACCTGTAATGATGAATCAAAAATTGATCAATAATCCTCCCAATGATCTATTAAGAAAATTTAATCGAATGCCCATCCCTAGTATCGAGATATGTATCGTATCGTGGCCTGTATATCGAGGTATGTATCGTATCGGCAACTTCTTAATGATACCCAGCCCTGGTCTGCATCGAATTAGAAAGCGTTTTTTGTCTGATGATCAGGAAGTGTACTGTTAGCATGCTACTTGTTATTAGGTGGGCGACAGTAGCTCAGTTGGTTGAGCGTTTGTCCACTGATCTGAAGGTTGGCGGTTTGAATCCCTCTGTCAATGTGAACATCGTTGGTTGTGGTCAGATCTATTGTTCACTGGTGTATGACTGGGTGTTTACGTGAGTGTTTCTTTGATAAAAGCGCTTTGAAGGCGGAGAAGTGTTGTATAAAAATTTGTGCTGTCATGCGATTAAAAAAATTGAGAGATTAATTAATTATGATCTGTAATTAATTAATCTAATTAATCTCATTTTAATCTCACCTAAAAATTGCTGAGAAAAGCTTCAATTTGAGGTATTTTCATTTAAATTCATTATTACATTATTGTGGCAGATCAAAAGACTGATATAGATTAAAAAAAGTGACTTTATAAAGTCATTTATTGTTTTAACAAATCTCTCCAATTTGGCTGTTGAGCCCAAGTCTCCATGAATAAGAAACTGTTTGCTGTAAAGTAGCAAAGACGAGGAAATCTGAACATAATAACTTTTGTTTAACTTAAAGACAATAAAAAGTCCAGTCTTTCCTTAACCAGATTAAAAATATTATTGATAGAGAAATGCTTTATATATGAGATCACTGGTTTTAGTCCTTGTTTCAGTCCTGGTTTAGATCTGCTTTAGTCCTAGTTTAGTCCTGGAATGGATTAATCCTGTTTTAGTCCTGGTGTTAGTTCTGGTTTAGTCCTGGTTTAGACCTGGTTTAGACCTGGTTTTAGTTCTGGTTTTAGCTCTGGTTTAGTCCTGGTTTAGTCCTGGTTTAGACCTGGTTTAGACCTGGTTTTAGTTCTGGTTTTAGTTCTGGTTTAGTCCTGGTTTAGTCCTGGTTTTAGTCTGTTTAGTCCTGGACTGGATTAGTCCTGGTTTAGTCCTGGTTTAGACCTGGTTTAGTCCTGGTTTTAGTCTTGGTGTTAGTTCTGGTTTAGAGGCACAGGAGGAAGCGCGGTTTACGCCGCGTACGCGAGAAAACACGATCCACACGCGGCTCACGGGAGCACGTCTGTGTCCACGCAGTGTCTACGGAAGGAAACGTGGTCCGTGCGTTCTCAGGTTGATGACGATGATGAAGGTGTGTGTGTGTTTGTGTGTTGTGTGTGTTTGTGTGTGTGTGTGTGTGTGTTTGTGTGTGTGTGTGTGTGTGTTGTGTGTGTTTGTGTGTGTGTGTGTTTGTGTGCGTGTCCCCTCATGTGGCAGGTCACTATAGGACAGTAGTGCAGACATCATGAGTCTATGCAGGTTGTTTTCAGGCGATTTTATATTTGTTATTTTCTTTTATATTTCACGTCGGGAGAATAATTTCCAAGACACAAATGTGTTTTTACCTGTGCACTGCTGCCTCTGTTCTACTGGCTCTTCCACCTCGTCCATTGTGCGACTGACGCCGCCAACGTTAACATGACGTTTACATCGCTCTTACTGCGCGCGTTTTGTGTGGGTTTCCGGCAATGAGTGGAATTACCGAAATAAAAAAAATTATAATGTGTTTTTTTTGTGTGTGTGTGTGTTATTGTCCCAACAACACATAAAAACAGGTTTTATAATAAAGCAACTCGCATACAGAAACAGTAAAATTAGAGATTAAAAATGAGATTAACACGATTAAAAAACATAACGCGCTAAATATGACTGTAATTAATTAATCGCAATTAACGCGATAATTTGACACCCCTAATAAAAATGTGACCATTTAACATTTTGGCTTTACCGTGACAACAAAATTTCACATTGTGGTCTCTGAAAGTTGTAAAAAGTGCTTAGAAACTCTGTTGTGAGTAATTAAGAGTCTCAAAATGCATAAAGTAAGTGAGGAATAACTTTGCAAACTACTTAAAATGAAATAGTTCTGTTTTTCATGTTTTTATGACAGTAAAAATCAGGTTCTGTGCCCTTAAGACTTCGTAAAGACACATTTTCTTTAACATCTCTCATTATTATTATTATAGTTTTTGTTTTTTTTTAAGAATCAGTGCCCAATAGCTCAATACATTTCAAGATAATCTAACAAAGATTTACCTAAGAAGTAGAAGATGAGGAGCACGGTGAGCAGCAGCAGAGTGACGATGGCGCAGCCCAGAGCGTAGGCCCGCGACGAGGTGGGCGTGAACATGTCCTGGAGCCGCCTCTGCCACGAGCTGATCGGTCGAGACGTTTGATTGACAGCCAAGGCGTCGAAGCAGTGCAGATTTCCATTTAGAGACGGAGTGTAGGCGGGACGAGGAGGTCTGACTGTGAGAAGAGAGAAATAAAAGAACAATATACAGATAAAATAAGTGTATATTTTCTGTCATGATTTGTGCTGATTTGTAACTTTAAAGGTCCTACAGTACGCAAAATTGCCTCTCGTGAGCTTTAAATGTTGTTACCTCTTTAAAAACATCTGGAGTTGTGTTTTGTTTCATTCATACAGGTCCACCTTGTGATGTCATCAAGTTAAAATCTCCTTTTACCATTAGTTCAGTAGATATGGGCATTTCCAGGGCTGAAATCATCCAAATGATTCTAGTGAAGGTGCATGGAGTTTAAAATCACAGAGGAGCACTTCTTGTATTACCACGACATCACAAGGTGGAACAGAGTGTTTTCAGTTTGAAAGAAGAACTCAGCCTAAATATGCAGGATTTGTGCATTAAATGTGTGAATGCACTGGAAAAACCAATATTTAGGTAAGTTAAAATGACTTAAGTTAAGAACGTTTTACTTTATTTGAGATGATTAAACTTCACAAGTAAAATTATCTACCAGTGGAATAAGTGTGTTTTCTTTATTTAAGCAACATTCGATTTTGTTTGTTATTTTAAGTGCAAAGAGTTGTTGTTTTTCTTAATTTAAGAAATTCATCAGCCTGTTTCACTTCGTAGAAACCGTCTGACCTCGCAGCATTAGGATTCATTCGCTCGACTGGAGACGGGTACTTTTTTTTATTTAACCAATCGCTGCTATTTGGTCGTGACATTTGTAATGCGCCAAATCCCGTAGGAAGAAGGGCAATAACGTCTTTCCCCTTGATAAAATTCACTAAACATTCTCTTTGCTCCGGCTTTAAATCCTCGATCTCGGGAATCGTTGCCAACACAGAGCGTCTGTCTTCGTCTACATCCATCTCGACCGCTTTGTTTACTGTTGTGCTGCACCACAAAGGGACCCAGACAGACGCTTGAGTTTGACGTCATGGCTTCACAGCTCTTTGCTGATTGGCCAGTGCAGGATCTACAACTTCCTGGGGTTCTTGCAAACCGTCTAATGTATTCTGATTCCTGACCTAGTCGCTAGAGAGAAATGAAATTGAGCGGAGGCACTAGGTGGCAACAGCCTAGCTAGAATTTTTATATTTTAAGTACAAAACGTCTTGACACTGACAGAAAATTGTACTATTTTTTTGTGAAATTTACTCAAATCATGATGAAACTTTCTTAATTCAGGTCAAAACACAACTCCGCACTGCAGATTTCTCTGATGTGGCCAAGATTTTAAAACTTATATCAGGTTATTCATCTTGTTTTCAGACTTATTATTTACTTACTAGTTCAGAGACGGCTTAATTCTAGTCTAGAGGAAGTTTATTTTAAGATCATTTGCTGCATGGACAGATAATTTCACCAATTTAAAGCCATTTTCTGATAGATTTAAGTGTTTATATCTTAAATTTTGGCCATGCTTTTTTGCAGTGCAGGTTTGTTTGTTGATGAGGAAACAACATTATAACATAGATCAGAAAATACTGTAATATGAGCCCTTTAAATAGTTCTCTTCTATAAAAGCTACACTTAAGTATGAGTGTTACCAACCCTGCGTCACTATACAAGTCACTAATGGGCCAATTATATTCTCTCTGTGGGTTCAAATATGTCGATTTTTTAATTTTTGATCCTATATGCTTTTTATTAATGTGGCCATACGTTCTTTGAAGCTAAACAACGAATGGGAGACCGTTGGGCAAGACACTTCACCTTTGTCTAGTGTAAATGTGGTGTGTGTGTGTGAGTGACTACAGTGACTACAACTGTGGCTACAATCATAATATTTAGCGTTTTTATCAGTAGAGATGAAATGTATTTTTAAAATCCAAACTAAACTACATCCACGTGCTCTGTGTGTGGTTCTGTTTACCTTTGTGGTTGTGGTCCGGGTGGGTGCGGTGCAGGTCGTTGATGGAGTCCACAGAGTGCAGCTCGATCTCCGTCAGGTCTCTCTCACTCACTCTGTAAAACTGAGGAGTCGTCTGGGAAGAGGGAGGCCGGGACATCTCCACTGGACTAAACACAAACACAAAATCACGTCATCACACGGCAAAAAAAAGACCATCAGTTTAAGATATAAACACTTAAATCTAGCAGAAAATGGCTTTAAAGTAGTGAAATTATCAAGATCATTTTACTTGACATCTTAAAATAAACTAGTTTAGTAAGTAAATAATAAATCTGAAAACAAGACGAATAATTTGATTTAAGTTTTAAAATGACCTCTGGGTTAGTCCGTATGAAATCAGCCGTTTTCAAGGAATCTCCCCTGTGAGCCATCTCAAATTTGGCTGAAAAAAATTAAAAAATATCCTAAAATCACCAAATGAAAGAATCTCAAATTTTAGCTCAATCCCTTGAGTCGTTCCTGAGTTATGGCCCGTTGAAATTTTGGGCCATGCTCACTTTTTCGGAAGCCTTAATTTATAATCATGTTTGAGAGACCAGAACTTCATAAAAAAACAGAGCTAGGAAGCTGAAAATGTTGTGTCATTGTAGATTCTTGGTCATAGATTCTGAATCTGTTGTCAAATATCTTTATTGAGGGGGGTGCTGTGGGCCCCCAACAATCTCACATTTGGTTGCTGCTCAGTTTTTTTTGTTTTGTTTTTTGTTTTTTTGAGGTCCAAGATCTATTTACTCCAAGAAGATATTTACAAACTAACTGTTGAACCTGAATATTTAAGAGAATGACCATTTCTGACACAAATCTCACACTTTTCTGAGCGTTCATGTGGACGGTGTCGAGTCCCAAATATGTTCACAGACCAAATGTGATCTTTTTGGCCCCTTCTTTGGACCCTCAGTTCCTCATGTGGGTACAGTTAGATGTTGATAAAAATGTTTACCAGAGAAAACTTTGGCATATTTGTTAGAATAATTATATATGTTATCCCATATTTTCTATGTTATTGTTTTTGTGTGAATAATGTTTGTGTTTAATAACTATGCAGTGACCTGTCAGCCACTCTGCACACCGCTAAAACAATGACTTATTCAGCTCTTTGCTGGGAAAGAGGACGGCTCTCGAGGTTGGCAGAAAGGAGGGGACGTGCTGTTCCTCAAGATGCTACAAAGATGCTACACCTTATCGACCACCTGCTGCTGAATATACATATTTGCACAATGTTATTATGTCTGATGTTTCTACTGTTTTTCGCTGTTTTCAACCCCTCCCTTTAGAGAAACATTCATTGTAACTAGGGACCCTCTTATGACAATAAAAAGAGGAGACGCAGAGAGTGCATCAGAGCGGGTACACTGAAAAAACGGTCCGAGAGGGGTTGCTCAAATTGCAAAAACAAATTTGACAACAATAACATGACTTTTTTACGTTTCTCTGTCCAGCATGTTTAAATCTTACAAACATCGCTTGATTGTGGTCGATGTGAGACCTGCATGTTTTAATCAGGTTGAGGAAACATGACTTTATTATAATCTGTGGTGAGGCTCCTCCCTCTGGAATTCTCCTCCCCAAAACTTTTGGAGGGAAAATTCAAATGCAGCAGGACACAGGACAGATCCAGGAGCAGAGACACACAGTGTGGAGCAGGAGGATTATGAAGCTGATCTGGAGGTGAGACTTTTCAAAGATTTTATTATGTGCCTAGAATGTCGTCATTGTTAAAACATGTTTGTGTTGTTTTATTTGAAATTAGAGTTAATGTAAGGACTGTTTCCTTGAAACAAATTGTATTTGACTGTCCATCTACAAGAGTGTGACAGTTGTACTAAGATTTGAATGTGTTTGTTCCAGAGTCGTCTACAAACACAGAGTGACGTCCAGGTTCTGCTGGAGCTGTGGGGAAGTTCATGAATGTTACAGCTGATGTTTCAGGAAAAAGGAAGATGTTTGAGAACCAACAAAACACAGACCACAGATGAACAAAGTAAGTAAACCAACTAAAATTATTTTAAATTTTTTCAAAATGAACTTCCTATTGAAACTGTTATCGTACTTGTACAAGGTGATGTGGCATTAGGAGACTTTATACCAGATGCCCTCCCTGTTACTGTGTTTAGAGGAAGAAAAACAGCACATGGTGAGTTTTTGTTTCTGCAGATACACTTCTAATGTTTTTGTTCTTCTGTTCTGGTCCATTATTGTAGTAATAAGTACTTTAAGTGTATTTAAACATGTACAACAGAGTAGATCATCAGAATGTGATCATCATGTGTTATTCTGTGTCCACAGGCAGAGACCAGAGCTTCTTCACTGGAATAAATCTTCACACTGTCCAGCTCCAAACTGTGTGTCTGTCCCTGTGTGTTTGATTCTGTTTAAGACAATACAGAACTGTGGAAAAACTAAAGACTGTTTTTGTATTCTTTTAGATCTTTTTTAGATCAATTAAATTAAATTATACATACTTATACATTTCATGATAAGGTACCATAAGATAAATATGCATATTCAGCATGATTTGTTCAAATTTGATCAACATGAAAAAGTGATGTTCATGTTCCGAGAAAAGTATGTGTAGAGGGGTTCGAAAAAAGTTTCAAAGCCTAAACATAATTTTATTGCGTGCAACCGCTTTCCATAACTTTTTTACGCAAATCCAGCAACTTTTTTTTTCAGTGTAGAGACTGTAACGGTAAATGCACTCTCTGTCCACCCTCCTCATGAGAAAACGATATTAATCTCTTGTCTTTCTTCTTACTTTTACAATGTTTAGGTGGGCTTAAACCTGACAATATTTCTTATCATCATGAGTCACTGCTTATGTTTGTATAAGATCAACAGGGAACAAAAGAGTTCAATTTCAGAGTGTTTTATGATTATTCTACAACCTACAGTAAATACATCATGTTCAATATTCTTTTCTTCAAACATCCTTTTTTTCCTTATTTGAAACATGTTGGACTTTTAAAACAAGCTCCAGTGGTGCAGTCGGTCAGCGTGCGGTACTTATAAGACAGTGACCTGCAGAGTGATGCTGAGGTTGTGAGTTTGAGCCTCACCTGGAGCAAGACTTTAATTGAACTACCATTTTAAATCTGAAAATAATCCACAACTTGGTAAAAGCTGCACAAGTGTGAGTTACATGTTGAAATAGAATTCAGGGTGTCATTTTGTCTCACTGTATTAAACATCCTGTAACAATCACCAAGACCTATAAATATGGATTTGAATCATGTCCCAAGTTTTCTGCTTTAACTCTTTTTACAACTGTGCCTCCATCTGATTGTTGTGATGGAAGACAGTCACCTGCAGAGTCTCGCCTGAAGCAGTAATATTACTTCAGATAATGAATCTACTGATATATTCTTAATAACAATTCAATGTGGAAGGTGGTTTTAAAAGTTACTCTACAGCACAGGTGTCAAACATACGGCCCGGGGGCCAGATCTGGCCCTCCAAGACCTTTAATGTGGCCCTTGGGTGATTTTCTACTAAAATATTTTAATTATATTTTCTATAAAAATCTTGTTAATTTTCTGTGGTGTTTATCACAGCAGCGTCTCCAGCGTCTCTGTACGTGGCCCCTCCCACCAGAGCAGCACAAATGAAGACTTGTCTCTTTCCAAACGCTCTTAAAGGACGATCGTTTTGACTGTTGACCGTGACACCCTCATCAGAAAAATGTCCAACATGAGAAAAGTGGAGCCGAGTGCAGGATTTTACAAAGAAAAATTGGACTTATTCCTATTTACATACAAGTTAATGTTAAAACACATTGTGTTGAAATTGTATTTTTCTTAAAGTTTCAGGTTGTTCATAATTTTATAATATTATAATAAGAAAGAGTTCATCAATTAAAAAAGATTTCTGTAATAGATTTGTGTTTCTCTGCACAAATATTTGAACTTATTGTTATTTTTGGGGTTTATATGACATGAGTTTTCTGATCCGGCCCCTTTAGGATCAAAGTAGGTTGGATACGGCCCCCGGACCAAAATGAGTTTGACACTCCTGCTCTACAGTATTGCAGTCTTGCCATAATTCTATGCCTATGTTTAGATAAAATTATCAGGGAATGAAAAATAAAAAGTGAACTATGATTATTTTACAACTCAAATATTCAGCAGTTTCCTGTTTCACTTCCCTCTTCCGCATCCATTGTCTTCTATTTTACATTTTCTTCATGATATTTGGGACGTTGGGACTGATGTAATGTACTGATGTACTTATAAGACAGGGACCTGCTGAGGTTGTGAGTTCGAGCCTCACCTAAAGTAAGTGTTTATTTAAATTAACACTTTAAAACCTGAAAATAATCCACAACTTGGGAAAAGCTGCACAAATGTCCAGGAGCATTCATTAAAGGGCCCATATTATGTTATTTTCTGATCTGTTATAATGTTGTTTGCTCATCAAAAACATACTTGGAGTTGTGCAAAAATGTGGGAGAGCAGGAGGGCTACTTGGATGTACAGAAATTGTGCAAAATTGTCCTTTTGGTGCTCTTCAGTGTAGGGATCAGTTTCAGATACAAATTTGAAAAAGCTGAGGCACTCAAAAAGTACAAAATAATTAAAAACCTTTAATACTACATGGAAGATAAAGTCAACGTGTTTTAATCCTTCTCCCTTCATCGGGGAAAACCTTGTGTTTTGTTTCATTCACACATGTTTAACACAAGTCCTTCATATTTAGACTGTTTGAGAGTTCTCCTCTCAAACAGAAAACTCTCTGATCCACTTTGTGATGTCATGTGGCGATACAGGAAGTGCTCCACTGTGTTTTTAAACTCCATACACCTTCACTAGAAACATTTGGATGATTTCAGCCCTGAAATTGTCCATCTCTGCTTAACTAAAGATAAAAGGTATCTGTTTGAAGTTCAGTTCAGAACTGAAGAAGCAGCTTGGATGCGAAACGTCTTCAAACAAACTACCTTTTGTCCACTCAACAAACTGAATTTTCTCCTCGCCCTGGATTCTACCTGGACGACTGACGGATTCTTCACGTATCTGTTTGAAAACAACACCTTCATCAGCTACATCACAAGGTGGAACAGAACATTTTGAGCTTTGGAGATGTAAACAGACTAATAATAAAGTCTTACTCATGTGTCAGTGAAACAAAACACAACTCCAGGTCTGTTTTTGGTGAGATAACAATGTTATAATATGACTTAAAGCTCAAAAGAGTCAATTTTGTGTAATATAGGACCTTTAAAGAACGTCTGATTCTTCGAAATGACTTTGGACCAAATTGGTGATTTACGTAAACCTACCACAGAGCTACGAATGACGCTAAATATTTTGAAGGAGCCACTATTAAAAACACACGCACTATATTTGGGGCGTTGAGTTCAAGCCAAGAGAACTCAGAGTACCACATGACATAAAGGACATGTGCAGACAGACGGACAGACGCGGCTTCTCGGGGTTTGGTTTTGTAAAGACGTATGACATAAAGTAAAAGAAAAACGCTTTATTATTTTATCATAGACATTTGGAGTTCATGACGATTTATACCACAGTTTATGTAAGTTTTGGGGAATGTTATTTCAAGATTAATTTGGTTCTGGTAAATGTAGTACTCATTTTTTTGCTTTCTCACATTTTACAACAATAAACTTGAAATCAAAAGTGGGTAAAGTAACTCCTAAAATAACTCATCTTTATTTAAATCCACAGTGTGCAGTCTTTTAACCAAAAATAGACTGAAATCAAAGCATGTTTTTATTTATTTATCTGCTTAAAATTGCATTGCGTTGCATTAAAAATCTTAGAAAAACGTGAATTTTCTGAGTGGGCTTGCATCTCCACAAACCTGACTCTCATATGGCCTAGAAATAATGGAAATGTAGTTCTTTTGGTTACAATTTTCCACAATGTATAAACAGAATCTAACTCCACGGAGAATGTTTCAAAGAATTGTTTTAACTTTCTGTTTCCACTGAATTATAAAGTCAACCTTCAGAAAGTTACACACTGTACCTTTAAATCTGTGACACGAATAGTTTGACATTTTTTTTGCGATTTCCTGAAGACTAAACAAACAGTCAGTGTTCTTATCAGGTCTATTATTAGATCGAGTCCGGTGTCTGAGGACGTGTGAATGGAGTTTACTCTGTGGCCGTCGACCCGCCCGCAATCACCGAGAAAACAGAATGAATGAACACGTGACACTTACCGTAAACAGAAGACAAAGTTTGGGCTGCTTCACTTCTCCAAAAAGACAATTTTAAAAGAGATTTGTGTTCAGGGATTCCAGAAAATGTCCGAGGATTTAGAAAAAAAAAAAAAAAAGGTGATTTAGTGGTGGTTTGGTTTTTTAAATGGATGGAGTCCCGGTGAAACAGTGGAGCATGTTGTTTTGTTGGAGGTCCGAAAGCAACTGGTGTCCCCCCCGTCCCTGCAGGAGACGGACAGAAATAGAGGAGGACAGGAGGAGATATTATTAGAGACAGAGACAGTCCAAAGCATGAGTCAGGACGAGAGAGGGGAAGGAGGGGTAACCTGCTTCACCCCAAAGTGAAAAAAAAAAAGAAAAATCTGTAAATTAATTGTAAATAATAAAATTACTGTGTTAATGTTAGGTTTATCTAAACATTAAAAACAAGAAGAAAGACAAGAGATTAATTCAGTTTTACTCATGAGGAGAACGGGCAGAGAGTGGGCATCAAAACCAACAGTCTCCACACGTTCTGATGACTCAAGGCCGTTCTCCTCTTTTTATTTCATTAGGAGGCCCTAGTTACAGAACGATAATTCTCAAGGGGAAGGGGAAACAGCAAAGACATAATAAGAAACTGATGCAGCTATGCATAGTATAAACACATAAAACATGATTAACAATCAGGAGGTGCCTTAGGTCAGACACCATCATAACTCTTCATGTGTGACAGTGGGAGTTGGCTTCATGTGAGGAATCATCTCGAGGTTCACAAGAGCGATAGGACACTGCACACAGTTGTCAAACACACAGAGGTTATTCAACAAGTGACAAGTGATTGGTACATTATAAATCAAAGAATTGTAGTACATAAATGGTTAACTCATAGGCCTAGAATATCACACAAGTATTTAGCAAATATGGGATAATAAAATTATTCTGACATTTAATTTAAGCACCGCTGAGCAAAGACTTTTTGTCAGTTTTATTAGTTTAAACCCTCTCCAGGCAGGCGTTGCAGATTTGCAACAGATAAATTCCACTTACTACAAATCCATATTTTATGAGCTTTTTTTACTCAGGAGCCTTTTTTTCCATCCATGCTGATAAACGTGGACGATGCAGACTGTGCAAGAATGACTACACACAAACGACCTGCCAGAAGTGCAAAGTACTTTTGTTGTTTACAAAGGATAAAAATTGTTTCTTTGAGCACCACACGAAAAAGTGATTTTGATTGTTGTTCTGCCATTGTAAAGCTGTTACACTGTGCTTTTTGTTTTCATTGTTATGAAAAGTAGTATAACAAATAAAGTCTTCAGTGTTAATTTACCACATCGGGCCAATGTTGCAAATCTGAAACATCCCAGAATGCATTGGATGTGAAGGTCTCTCTCCAAAAAAAAAAAGGATTGTATATTACTACCCCATATGATCATTTTCCCCAAATATCAGATTTTTCCTGTTACTAAAATTTAATTTAAGCCTGAGAGGGTTAATATTCTGCTTAGCTGCATTTGATTTGTCTGTTCATTGCTCTGGCTTTAATTATGCTTTGTCATGGTATCGTCCCACCACTGTCATCAGATAATTTTAGCCTAATGTCACCGTAACTGCACTCACTGAAATAACCTCTAAATGAGTAAATACAGGCCTTTTAGTAATATAAGGGCCCGGTCAAGCAGAAGTAAACAACAAGGCCAAAAATTCAAGTTAATGCATCTGATATAAAAATGTATTGAACAGATACATATGTACTCTAGTTTATGAAACTGTTGACCTTTTTTCTGTACCATTTTTGGTTCTAAAGTTACATACGTTTTAAACAGACCATGTATGAAACATGGAACAAAAATTATTTCCCAAATTTCAAAAACCTGCAAATCATGTAAATAAATGGATGTATTTCATCATATCTTGTGTTATTCCATCTTTGAACTGTTGATGAAGGTACATGATTTTTCCCCCCAAAAAATGTATTTAAAATGATAAAAATTTGCTTGGAAGGACTGACATATTTTATAGAAATAGTTTCCTTTCATTTTTAAGTAATATTAAAGTATTCAGAAGAAAAAGTTGACAAATTATGCTGAATTTAAACTGAATTTTACATTTGTGGATGTAAAATTTAGCAAGACATAATATTAAGTTTACAGAGTTTTTCTTTTTTATTTTGTAGTCGTACACCAAAAATGATAAAAATGGGGACACACGTCCAGTGTTGGGGAGTAACAGATTACATGTACCGGAGTTATGTAATCAGAGTACAAATTATGAGTAACTGTATTCAGTTACAGTTACTGTTTCAGTGAGTGGTAATTGGATTACAGTTACTTTGTTGAAATAAATGGATTTCCTGTTTTCACATTTGGGGCTATATCCCTTTTTTGTTTTTTTTTTGTTTTTTTTGGTAATTCCACTCATTGGTGGACACTAAACCAGTTCTAAAACCAGGTCTAAACCAGATCTAAACCAGGTCTAAACCAGGACTAAATTAGGATTTAAACCAGGTCTAAACCAGGTCTAAACCAGGACTAAAACCAGGTCTAAACCAGGTTTAAACGAGGTCTAAAACAGGATTTAACAGGACTAAACCATGCTGCGTGGACTGTGTCTCCTCGTCTTCTATCAATAATATCTTTAATCCGGTTAAATAAAGTCTGGGCTTTTTATTTTCTTTTAGCAGACAAAACATCTTATGTGAAGATTTCCTCGTCTTTGCTTCTCTACAGCAAATCCAGTAATCCAAAGTATTCAGATTACGTTACTCACTTTAAGTAACATAATGGATTACGTTACAAACTACATTTTGGTGTATGTAATCTGTAATCTGTAGGGGAATACATTTTAAAAGTAACACTCCCAACACTGCACATGTCAATCTGGGTTTGACGTGTGTCTGTGTCTTTAAATAAATCCTGGCCTCTCTCCAGACTCCATTTCCCAGAATCCCCGGTGTTTCATGTGTTTTGAGTCGAGCAGCAGCAGCAGCAGCAGCAGCAGTAGCTCCAGAGCACAAACTGGAAAACCCACCGCGTTTTACGTCCAGCTCCACGTTCAGAGGCACGTTCAGCAGCACGCGACATGTGGGCCCGGAGTGCACGCGGGGCCCGGAGCCTGGAGCTCGCGCTGCGGGGTTCGCTCCAGAGACCTGCTCGGAGAGAGGCGTCATCTGCGGCCGAGGTGAGCGCACTCTCACCCGGGCAACCGCCACGGGATGAGCGGGGGGAATGTGGAGGAGTGCGGAGGAAGTTTGAGCTAACCTAGAAACGAACTGATAAAAAATAAAAACACAGCAAAAACTAAATAAAACGATTAAAAACGCTTTATTTAAATTTTAATTCATTCATGGAGTGACTTTCTCTGCAAAAATACACAAGTTGTTCCAAATTAATGTCACTGGTTAAGCTCTAATTGAGTTATGGCCTAATGTTTTGAGCTGCACAGAAACTTTGTGCAAGCTTAGATCATTTATTACCCAACTTCACTCACAAAATATGAGGTTTAGAAAGCTCTTAACAACTTGTCTGAACGTGCCCACTCACAAAAATTAATATTAAAACCGCAGTCTGTTACATTCCCCTGCCAGAAACTGTCCTTGGGCAAGACACTAATTTATCTAAACTTGGATTGTGTAACTTTTCTAGCGGAGGATCTGTCAAATGCTTTGCTTCATGGAGATTTTACTGCTTTGGTGTGACATTAAACCTTTCTATCTTCATGGAGACCAAACCAGACCAAGTTACAGGTCAGATCCGTGGAGAGGCGACCCCGCTCACCGTCAGAATGCCTGATTTTCAAGGCACTTTTGAGCTATAAAACCACCTGTAATTGAATAAATGTAAGGTAGAGCTGTTTAATGTCATACTGCGGAACATTCCAGACAGAGCAATGACATTTCCATCCAGAGAAACAAGCAGGTGACAGACCCTCAACCAGAAAAGTTACAAGGTGAATCTTTAACTGTGTGGATGTGTGTGGCAGTGATTGGACCATTGGCACAGGTTTTTTTTATTTTTATTTTTTGAATGAATGAAAGTTTATTCAGACAGTAATGCAAAGAAAACGCAAATACACAGATAAAATACAAAAAATAAATTGTTCGGTAACACTTTATAATAACTACACCTTATTTAGCCTTAATAAAGCATGAACAAAGGCTTAATTAATAATGAACAAAGATTTAATTAATAATGATTCACGCTTAGTAACTACTTAATTACTACCTTAATTCGCACTTGGACTTAATTTGCCTGTGCTGTAAATAGTTACTCATAATTATTTCATACTTAATTACTCATGAACTAACCATTTGAGCATTTATTAATCATTAGTAAACTATGAGAGAATGATTTACTAATAATGCAATGCAATGATAATTCAGGCAGCTGTTATCTGTTAGTTAAGTCTTTTTGAGAGATTTTCTAAAGTGAAGACAAATTATGCTTTATTAAGCATTTACTAAGCGTGAATCATTATGAATTAAATCTTTGTTCATTATTAATTAAGTCTTTGTTCATGCTTTATTAAGGCTAAGTAAGGTGTAGTTATTATAAAGTGTTACCAATAGTTCTTTTCTATAATAATAATAAACAAAATAAATGTCACACAGATTTGACTTGTGTCTGAAAGAGGAGTGGGAGTTTGACAGCCGTGTTTCTGCAACTCGAAAACTGAAGTATCATTTTTACCATTAGGACCAAATAAAATTGTGTGAAGTTATGTTTAGAAAAAATGGAGAGTATTATATAGTAGAGGTGTAACGATATCCAAGTCTCATGATACGATATTGTCACTGTATGATCCTCATGGGACGATATTTATTGCGATATTTTGTGGGGGAGAACAAAACTGTATGCTGCTTTTTCCTCTTAAAATGCCTTGACAAGACTTAATCCAAAGAACTAAGACTTAAAAGTGCTTAGAAATGTTATTTCTTCTTGTAGTCTGCACTGAAATGGAGCAAAGGATCATGGTCTATGTAGTTCCCTTTGTCTTTTTTTAGCTGCTGCTGCACCATAACTCTTAATTTAAGCAAAGAGACTTGTGATTCGATATATTGTGACGGTCCATGATATTATTGTGAGAACTGTGACGATACGATATCCAGGGCTGGGTATCATTCAGAATTTGCCGATACGATACATATCGCGAAACTTAGGCCACGATACGATACATATCTCAATACAGTGAGCTTATGATTCAATATAATTCAATAGGATATATAATAATCTATAAATCGTGGCTGTGATACTAAAAGTCTTTCTTAAACCACTTCTTGTGCAAAGTTCATATGAAACACAAACATTTTAATCATCAAAACAGTGAAAATTTCAAATGTGTCGCATAAACAAGTTTCCTTCCTCTAAACAATCAACAAAACTGTAGCTGTAACAAAATAATTTAGTAAAATACACCAAAAAAAAAAAACACTTGGGGATATATATCGATACAGCAGCCCACAATATCGATACTGTATCATCACATTAAACTATACGATATATTGATATTTCAGTATTTCTGCACACCCCTAACGATATCACAATATTTCAGTTATTGTTACATTCCTATTATACAGCTTGAACTGGGGTTTATATTTTCAGTAATTTACATTTTGACGTTGTGTAGAAAACTAGTTGTATCCATGACTCTTTTCTGTTCATAGTTTAGTAGCTTGCAAACATTTTGAAGACTTTTTCCCATTCAAAACGTATAATATTTGGTTTTAAATCGTTAATTTCTATGCCAATGGTCCTAATTTCTCCTAATTCTGAAAGCCGTGCATAGACTGAGATTGAGAGAGTAACATCTGGCATTTTTCTACTTCACTGATTTAATGAAAAACATGGGTCACGTGCACATTTTTCAACGTCGAATGAAATATTTTACTACTACTCTCTCGTCATATTTGTGTTGTTTGAAAATGTGTAATAATACGGACTTTATAGTATCAGTTTCTGTCTGGGCTGTGGTCGCTTAAACGCTGACTTTGCACTTGCAGTGTATCCCATGGTGCACTGCAACTGAGCCCTTTATTCCTACGATAAGCCCCCCTCTCAGGTTCAAAGGTCAAGGTTCAGCTGAAAGAACAGTACAGGAGTTAGATAATACGACAGAGACTGATTTACTACAGTCACTGATAATGGAAGAAAGCGTTGTTATCTCGTCAACAAGTCTAGTTTGATAATAAAAATGAATCGTTTTTAATAGCTAATGTACTAAACCTTTCACGATAAACACTGTATTGACTTATCGTTCAATATATAAAAGATGACACAATTATTTTTAGGGGTCAGTGTGTGTCGTGTGTACGTTTTGTTTGTACTAGTGGGAAACTTTAGGTTATTTTTTGGCAATATCAGTAAGATTAGAACTGTAGAAAGCTGAATTATGAATGAATGAATGTCTATGACTCATTATGGACACAAATTTAGTTTTATAATGCAGCCAGTCTACTTTTAATTAGGGATGGGCATTTGATAAAATTTTCTTAATAGATTGTCGGGGGAATTAATGATCGATTATTGATTAAAGGTTGTATGGAGGATTTTTTTTTGTTTCAAATTGTCGATGAAAGTTCAAAATAGAATTATAGAGATGCAGCAGCCTTGTAATTATGATGACCAAAAAAAAAAGAATGAAAATCTATCAGCTGTGGACGTGGTGGGGGCAGATAAACATGAACCAATAGATAACAAGGCTACCTCTTTATCTATTGGTTGTTGGGTTGTCAACCAAACTCCTTACATTTCTAGCGTCACCGACTTGCCGGCATGCGGGGATTACGTGGTTTACGTTTGTCTCTCACGCACTGATGCTGTTTACTCGACCAAAACAGCGGTTCTTAGCGTCTTTTTGGAACTGTAGCTTCCTCTCAGTTTGCACAAAGTGTGTTGTAACGGCGGACAAGAATCCACGACCAGTTCGCTGCAAAAGAAAGTCTGTTTTTGACGTCGCTGAAAGAAGAAGAGAAGGGGAAGAGGAGCGAAGCGCAACATTTGAAAAACTGTCACTGCATTTCTCTTTCATTGGAAAATCTTCCATACAACCTTTAATCATTTATGTTTTTATATTAAAATGATCGTCATTGCTATTACTGCTACTAATCTGTAGAAATAAACTCAACTTTACAACATATAAACCATCACCACTCTAAAGCCACATCAGCCCGTTTGACATTATAATGTGTTTAATTCAGCTTTGACACATTTGTTTACATTTTACAGAAACAAAATGTAAAACTGCATAGCTCATTTGCATAGACTAAAAGCACTGAAAAAAAAAACAGCTTTTTCCTTGTGCGCTGGTGCGGTTCAGCTTCTCTCACACTAAGGCTGCGTTCAGACTGCAGCCTAAAGTGACCCAAATCCAGTTTTTTGGCCCCTATGTTCCTGTATCTGATCTTTTAATGACAGTCTGAACCACACAGATCCGATTTTTTCAAATGTGACCCAGGACACTTGGATATGTGCTTCTAAAACCGATACATATCCGATCTTTGACATGAGACTTCAGTGTGAACGGTCAAAGCGCATTCATCCGATCTACACGTTATCAACAAGCCACAAACGTCACTATTCTGCACTGAAGTAGGCGAAAATTGTTAATGAACTCCGTGTCACTGAAGTGAAGCACATCACCACTCACCACTCTTGGCTTCGTCTCCACATCCACACGTTCCTTTCAACGGACGTCGCTGTCACTGTCCCACAAAACACCACGCCCAAAAACCTCGTCCTTCTCCTTCTCAATCTCCTCCTTAAAACAAGTAAGTTGTTCATGTTCTGGCTCCGGTACGAGAGGAACTTTAAAATCTCCAGGTGCTCAATGCTGCGTCCATGTTTGGACAACTTCCGTAAACACAGAACACGCTCGCTGCAGGTTGACGTCGTCGTGTCTCCAGTGTCACATGCGAGACACTTTTCGGGCCGTTTAATGTTCACACTGGAGTCACATACAAGTCACATTTAATTGGAAATGTGAACGACCTCGCAAAAACATCGGATTTCACAAAAAAATCTGGAATTGAGCGTTAAGCCCTGCAGTCTGAACGTAGCCTTAAGGACACGACTCAGTGGAATAAGAGTGTTCTCTCGGTGACAGAGGGATGTTGTTGTTGATGTTGATGAATCTGTTCTGTGTGTGTTTCATGTTGGAGATGGTTCATGTTTTCAGAGATCAGATGTGTTCAGGTTTTGGCACAGCTCTTTATTTAACATCATTTCACTCACTTTATTTATGTTGGTCACTTTATTTATTTTGACAACTGTTGTGATGAAAACACTGAAAAGTGTTTGTCTTTTGGACGCATGTGCACTCAACAGGAAACGGGACACTGCGTTTACATGCACCATGACAAAACCCGGATACTCAGAAAACCTGATCAAACCCGGGACACTGATGTGCTGTAAACACACTCAGTGAGTGTCAGACGCAGCCTTGTCTCCTTATGCTACACTACACACAGCAACCAGCAATCGGTTTGTCGATTAAAAATTACAAAATGCTTAACGATCAGTTATTCAGCATTTCAACGTGTTTCCCTTGTATCTTAAGACGCAGTTAGATCCTGTTGAATTTAAAATAGGAAGTCAGCGCAGCCTGAATTTTGATTTATAATTATTCATCTGTAAGGTCAAACTACATTCTGAAAACTTTTGTTATTGCTACTGCTACTGCAAAAAGTGAGTTGTAGTGAACTCATTTATGCTCCTTACTCAGTGCACTTGTGGTCGTCTCCTGCAGGTGGCGCCGAAGAAGACCCCGTTGTTTGAGTTCCACCGGGCGAGTGGGGGTAAGATGGTGGAGTTTGCGGGCTGGAGCATGCCTGTGCAGTACACGGACAGCCACATCAGCTCTCACATGCACACGAGGACGCACTGCTCGCTGTTTGACGTCAGCCACATGCTACAGGTAAACAACAACACGCTCATGTATGTTAATGTGTATACAACATTATAATTACATTTATGTTACAATGATTTTGGGAACTGTTTTGTCACATTCTGCTACTTATTTAAAATTTAGTATTACCATTTATATTTTTACTTTTTGTTATTATATTTATTGTGATGTGTGAGCTGCTGTGTCCAAATAATTTCCCTTGTGGATCAATAAACTTTGTCTAAGTCTAACAAAGCTAAAATAAATATTCATTCATACAGTTAAATTGTTCAGTTGATAAATAAACAGAAATGAAAGCAATTTAATCACAGGTGTTTTTACTGCTCACAGTTAGTGTAAAATTCATAAAAATATGAATTCTTGCTGTGAGCGGGATTGCCCCATCATAGACCTGACGCATAAATTAGCCCTAATAAAATTTTGAAATATAAATTTATTTGTTTTGTGTTTTACAGTAGCTGCTTGATTATGGAAAAAGTCATTATCACGATTATTTTGAACAATGTTGAAATCACGATTATTCAAACGATTATTTTTTTGTTACACAATGCATTTAGTCTGCATTTCTCTCTTTAAAAACACAAAACTTTCAAATTGAAAATAAATATAAGCTACAAATATGAACCTTAGAGCAGTTTTGCGATATATTATAAAACATTAAATAAATAAAATATACTTTGAACATGAAACATAAACGTATCCAAAATAAACTATATATCCAGCTGTTCTACAATTTCAATGTTTAAAAAGTAAAATAAGTATACTTATTTATATAAAAAAATATTCCAAAATAATTAAGCTTTTTTAAGCTTTCATTTCAACTTGATTATATGAGTTTGGAGGTAGTTTGACACATGAAATTCGAAATCAAAATCAAATATCGATTAATTGCACAGCCTTATTTTACACACAGTAAAATGTCATTAAATTAAAACATTGACTTATTTGCCATATTACAAAATAAAGCAATATATTATGTTTTTCTGTATTTATTTATTTTTTTGTCCAGACCAAAGTCCACGGAAAAGACCGAGTGAAGTTCATGGAGTCTCTGGTAGTCGCAGACATCGCAGAACTCAAAGACAACCAGGTCTGACACATAAATAACACCTGGAACTGTAAATAAGAGTTTAAATCTAGATTTAAAGGCACATTATGCAGCTTTTCAGCTAGAGGGTCCACCACCTAACTGTCTCCATGGAGATGTTCCTGCTTTTACCTGGAATGTTCTACAGTGTGACGTAAAATGTATTTGTTTAAGTAAATTACAGGTATTTTTACTACTCAAAAATCAGCGCAGTCGCCTCTCCACAGATCTTCACTTGCCTGTTTATTTGGAAATGCGTATGTTTAATGCTGGACTAGGAAAAAGCCATCTCCATGGAAACAAGCAGAAAAGTTACAAAGTGCACCTTTAATGTTTTGCCTGATAAAAGCTTATATAAAAAATCTACAGTATGACATTAAACAAACTTATTTTATATTTAAAAAGTTGAAACACTGCATGCATTTTTACACTGAACAGAAATGCCTATAAATAAATAAATACATCGAAAACTACCACTACATGACATCACAAGGTGGAGCAGAGCATTTTGGAGATGTACACAGACTAGTAACGCAAGATTAATAAAATCATATGTGAAGGAAACAAAACACAACTCCACTTCTATGTTTTTGAGGAGCTCACAAGAGTCAGTTTTGCATAATATAGGACCTTTTAATGCCGTATTGTGGAACATGCCATGAAAAGCAATAACATCTCCATGCCAACAAGCAGGTGCTGGACCAGAAAAGTTCTAATATTAATTAAACTTTGGTTGTTTCAGGGAACTCTGTCTCTCTTCACGAACGATGAAGGAGGAATCATGGACGACCTGATCGTGACTAAAACAGACCAGTGTTACCTGTACGTGGTTTCTAACGCAGGCTGCGCCGACAAGGACTCTGCCCACATGAAGGTACGAGTACAGCTCAAGGTATTATCAGGTCTTTTATATAGGTGGGTTTTACTACTGTTAGTACTACTGCTGTGTACTAGTGCTGCTACTACATACTATACAATACTACAAACTATTACCGACTAACTGCTGTAGAGGAGCTTGAGGAGTGTTAGTCGACATACAGAGCTTAGTCTATTTATACTTTGCAGCTGATGTCGTTCAAATTCCCTGGGGGTGTGATGCTAACTGAAGGCACTACCCCGTCTATTTGACTAAAAATCTGAGCTTTATTTTAACACAGGGGTTTTTAAATTGGGTGAATGTGAGCCTCCCCTGAGAGTAGATAAAGACAGTCTATGCAGGCGCACCTCTGGACCCGTCCTGACACTCCAAGTTCAGTCCTGGTTTAGTTCTCCTGGTTCAGTCCTGGGATCAGTCCTGGTTTAGTTTGTGTGTGTTGCGTCTCCCCAGTGGCTGTTTGGCCTCACCTATTGAAAATCTCTATTTTAACACAATCTGACCATAAAGAGCTGACTTAGTTGGAGCTACCACAGGTGAAGTGATTTGTGCTGTTAAACAAATCTCTCTCACATTAAATTACAGTCACAAGCTTGATAACATTGGCCAATAGTTTTTCAGTTCGTCTCTCACTTTTTTGTTGGAAATCAAACACCTAAACCGGACCATGAATGTGTTTGTTAATATGTGCATTGTGTCACCATGGTAACTGCTCAATATTCCACCATAGAGATACATGTAGAATAGAGCATGGAAACCCGACCGAAGTCCGATGGGACCCGATTGGACCCGTTGGAACCTGACGGGCTCTTTCAGACTTGGACAAATATTTCGAACTTATGTTTGGGCTCGGGTCGGACTCGGACATATCAGCGCGATAAGACATTTGAAATGTAAAATGAGGTAGGCAATGCTGATGCACTCCCCTCATCTGTGTTGACGTTCCAAGTGCCTTTTTTCAGTTGACTGATAAAATTGGATTTTCACACAAACAATATTCTACATGTGTCATTAGGCCTATGAAAATAGTGTGATTTTAACTGTGTCGGGCTCGGTCAGACTTAGGCTGCGTTCAGACTGCAGCCTGAAGTGACCCAAATCTGATTTTTTGGCTTCTATGTGACCTGTATCTGATCTTTTAATGACAGTCTGAACCACACAGATCGGATTTTTTCAAATGCGACTCAGACCACTTGGATATGTGCTCCTAAAACCGATACATATCTGATCTTTTGACATGTGACTTCAGTCTGAACGGTCAAAGTGCATTCATCCACCTACACGTTATCAACAAGACACAAACGTCACTATTCTGCGCTGAAGTAGGCGAAAATTGTTAATGAACTCCATGTCACTGAAGTGAAGCACATCACCACTCACCACTCTTGGCTCCGTCTCCACATCCACACGTTCCTTTCAACGGACTGAACCACAAAACACCACGACCAAAAACCTCGTCCTTCTCCTTCTCAATCTCCTCTTTAAAACAAGTAAGTTGTTCATGTTCTGGCTCCGGTACGAGAGGAACTTTAAAATCTCCAGGTGCTCAATGCTGCGTCCATGTTTGGACAACTTCCGTAAACACAGAGCACGCTCGCTGCAGTTGACGTCGTCGTGTCTCCAGTGCACATGCGGGACACTTTCGGGCCGTTTAATGTTCACACTGGAGTCACATACAAGTCGCATTTAATTGGAAATGTGAACGACCTCGCAAAAACATCGGATTTCACAAAAAAATCGGCATTGAGCGTTAAGCCCTGCAGTCTGAACGTAGCCTTAGACACTAATATATTAATGCCTATCGGGCTCGGTTCAGATTCGATCACTGTTCTGTCGGACGAGGAACGAGTGGCTGGTCTCGGACAGAAAAAAAATCGTCCCGAACCACACTCTAATGTAGAACACCCCTGTGTCATGTCACTGCAAAGTATCAATTATTACTACTAGTAGCAGCTATTTACCTATTAATATCTACTACAATAAACAACTGGACATTTAAAGATAATTATATTGTGTAACTACAGTACTTTTACTTTCACACGGCTCTGGTTGACTGGTGAATTATTTGTGTTTCAGGCCAAACTGTCAGAATTCAAAGCTGCAGGTTTCGATGTGGATCTGGAGTTTTTAGATGACGCACTGATCGCTGTACAGGGTTAGTACGGAAATACATATCATTTCTCTAAATGATTGTATCGTATAATTTAAACATAATCTGTGCTTTAGGTCCGTCGATGAGCCGTGTCCTCCAGGAGGGAGTGAAGGACGATTTAAAGAAGCTCCCGTTCATGTTCTCGACTCTGACGTCTGCGTTTGGAGTCCCCTGTCGAATCACACGCTGTGGGTACACCGGGGAGGACGGAGTCGAGGTATAAGCCTTTAACTACTACTATACTATAACTACTATTACTACTGCTACTATTACCAGGGATGAACCAATCCAGCCATTTCTTTTCTGATACTGATGTCAACTTTGGGCTTAAAGGTTGTATGGAGGATTTTTTTTTGTTTCAAATTGTCAATGATAGCATTATAGAGGTGCAGTAGCCTTGTAATTATGATGACCAAAAAAAAGAGAATAAAAATTCATCAACTCTGGACGTGGTGGGGCTAAACATTTGCCAATAGATAACGACACTGCCTCGTTATCTGTGAGCTGACAGGCTGTCAATCAATCTCCCTACGTTTCTAGTGTAACTGACTTGCCTGCGCCGCCGGTACGTGGTTTACGTACGACTGTCACGCAGTCCACAGACGCAAGACGCACAGACGCTGTTTACTCCACCAACGCAACAGTTCTTAGCGGCTTTTTTTGACCTATATCTTCCTCGCAGTTCGCACAAAGTTTGTTGCAATGGCGACAAGAATCCAGGAGCAGTTCGCCGCAAAAGAAAGTCCGTTTTTGAGGTCGCTGAAAGAAGAAGACAAGGGGAAAAGCAGCGAAGCCAAACTAAGGTGATTCTTGAAGATTCATTCCAGCGATGGCGCGACTGAAGCAGACGCAGGGTCTAAAGACTGACGCACTGGTCCACAAATTACTCCTGGACAGGAAACTTCTGCTTATTATGAAAAAGTACTTTATTTCCAAGAGCTACACAAACGTTTTTCAGGACACGAAAGTGATATCCTGTGTCTGAAAACATAATTTTCAAGGCAAAGAAAGAGTCCGCTTGCTGCTGCGTGTTGTAGCTAGTTCATTAGCACTGAATCTCCGCGCAACCTTCTCTGCTCCCCTTTCCTGCTCCTCTCCCCGCTGCCCGTTCCGCTCTTCCCCCTGCTCCTCACTTCTCCGGGCACGGAATCTCCGCGCACCCCCTCCCCTCTCCTCTCTCCTCTCTCCCTGCTCCGCTCTTCTCCCTGCTCCTCACTTCTCGTCCGCGAACGAAATGTCCGCACTCCCGCTCCCCCCGCTCCTCACTTCTCCGTCTTGCCTAACCAACACTGTAGTTAGTTGTTTACAAGTCATGTGCAGCACCGGCTGTAAACAAACCTGTTTCTGGCGTAAGGAGGAGGAGGGAGGAGGTGTTTCTACGTAGGAGCTGTAGGGGAGGGGAGGTGGTTTCACGCATGCGCAACATTTGAAAAAGGACAAACAGTCGCTGGATTTCTCGTTCCTTGGAAAAGTGTCTGCCGATACCTGATACCAGCGCAGAGACTGAAAATATAACAAAATTCCTTTAAACACAAACTGCGTATGGTAAAAAATTATCCATGTGTTTTGTAATTCTTATTTATAATTTAAAGAACAAATATTACGAGATGTTTAGACTTGTATTTTCTTACTCGTGTGGCTCTTCAGATCTCCGTGCCCAGTTCTCGTGTGGTGGAGCTCACAGAGAAGCTGCTGTCCAACCCAGAGGTGAAGCTGGCCGGACTCGGAGCCAGAGACAGTCTGCGGCTGGAGGCGGGGCTCTGTCTCTATGGCAACGACATCGACGAGACCACCACACCTGTCGAGGCCACGCTCGTCTGGACCATAGGTGACAGAAATGATATATGTCAGGCTGCTATAACGTGGACTATTGATGATACATGACGCTGTTCTGGTTTAGACCTGGTTTGGCCTGGTTTAGTCCTGGTTTAATTTTGGTGTAGACCTAATTTAGTCCTGGTTTAATCCTGGTTTAGTCCTGGTTTAGACCTAGTTTAATCCTGGTTTAGACTTGGATTAATCTTGGTGTAGACCTGATTTAGTCCTGGTTTACACCTGGTTTAGGCCTGGTTTAGGACTGGTTTGGGCCTGGTTTAGTGCTAGTTTAGGCCTGGTTTAGTCCTGGTTTAGACCTGGGTTAAATGTGGTTTAGGCCTGGTTTAGTGCTAGTTTAGACCTGGTTTATTCCTGGTTTAGTTTAGTTTAGACCTGGTTTAGATCTGGTTTAGACCTGGTTTAGACCTGGTTTAGACCTGGTTTCACTCCTGGTTTCACACCTGGTTTCACACACCTGGTTTAGACCTGGTTTAGACCTAGTTTAATCCTGGTTTAGACTTGGATTAATCTTGGTGTAGACCTGATTTAGTCCTGGTTTAGACCTGGTTTCCACACCTGGTTTAAACCTGGTTTAGACCTGGGTTCACACCTGGTTTAGACCTGGTTTAGTCCTGGTTTAGACCTGGTTTATTTTTTTTACTTAATTTAAGACGGCATAATAACTTAAAGGTGCAATGTGTAACTTTTCTGGGGGAGGGTTCTTCTCGTGCTAGAGTTGTTATTTCTTTACCCAAAATGTTCCACAGTATGGCATTAAAGTCATCTATCTTACATCAGTAGTTGTATTGCTCAGAAATATCTTAAAAATCATACATCAGTGGTGTGATTGGGCTTAAATCAAGTTTGTACAGTTTGTAAAAAGAGACCATTTTCACGATTATAGGAAAGCGTCGGCGTCAGACCAAAGACTTCCCCGGAGCAGACGTCATCGTTCCTCAGATCAAGAACAAAACTCCGAGGAAGAGAGTGGGCCTGGTCTCCACCGGGCCTCCTGTCCGGCAGCACACGCCCATACTCAGCACGGATGGAAAAGTTATCGGTAAAACAACACGTGATGTAAAAATGTGGCGTGTATTTGTTGATTTGGAGGATAATAAGTTTGTAATGAAAGGTTAAATGGAACAGGGAATTCACTGGTTACTGTTCTTCCATCAGCCTGTGACAATAACAACTTTTTATATTTTGTTTAAAAAAAAAAATCACAATAAATGATAATCTTGAAGACAATTGATATTAAAACTACAGAAATCAAATCCAACACCAATCCAACATTTTCCCAAAGAATGTATAACTCACAATTTAAAGTTGGGCTGAGTTCTTTGGCCCAGTACATCAATGTAAAAAAAAAAAGTCACAAAAAAGAATGTATAATAAATGTACCCATAAATACTTCATTTATTGAACCATAAGTTGATATATTTTTATAATGGCGGTCATATCTTCTATACTAATTGTTACAGAGCACATATTATATAAATGTTCAACCAGAAACACAAGTCGTTGTTTTGTGAGCCTCAAGTAAGTCTCAAGTCTTTGACCTCAAGTCCGAGTCAAGTCTCAAGTCAAAAACAGGCAAGTCCAAGTCGAGTCTCAATTCACTGGCCCATAAGTCCAAGTCAAGTCCAAGTCGTCTGCTTTGAGCTTCAAGTCATTTCAAGTTTTTAAACCAAAATACCAAATATCTTACATTTTTTCAATTTATATGACTTTTAAACTAAATTGTACTTTAAATATACCATGATTTTTTTAGTTGTATTAAGGCAACTTTTTCCTTTTTAAATGTTTTGACAAAATCTAAGTGTGAATCATTACGGATTTAAAATTGCAGTTACTTTGTCGTGTGTCTGCACTGAAATGGAAGGATCATGTTTCTTGTAGTTCCCTCTGTTTGACTGTATTGTGCTGTACTTTACTGTAGAACATTTGAGGATCACAGTACTTCAGTTACAACCAAAGTAACAAACACAGAAGTAAGACGGACATGTTCCAGTTTGTTCATGTAAAATTAAGCGCGGCATGTGGGTCCAGTCAAGTGGTAACGGAGGGAAACAGGGGCAGATTTTTTACATTCAAATGTCTCTTATTCAGAAACTAGAGGGACTATTGAAATAAGTAAAGTATCAGAATGTAGGAAAGAGTTACACTCCAACAGGCAAAGTTAAACCTGTGATATTCTTTCAAGTTGTTGACAAAAAATTTTAAAACTCATGTCGGTAACAGAGGGAATGAAATATGCAGCACTTTTTGGGCAATAAATACAAACAGTGATAACTCTTGGTTCTCACTTACATATCCTTAACAAACTGGTTTGAATATTTGCTTCATATAGTTTTCTACCATATGGTACAAGATTAGGTTGAAAAACCTCTTACTTTTTGAGTCATGAAGATTTTTTATTAAGAAAGTTCATGGTAACGGAGGGAAAAGTAACGGGGGGAAAATTGTACAAACAAGTAGAAGGTGCAGGATTTTACATAATTTGTCAACTTTTTTCTTCTGAATACTTTAATATTTTATGTCAGTCCTTCCAAGCATGTTTCATCAACATGATGGAATAACATGATTTAAAACAGATGGAAAACTTTTTAGAACCAAAAATGGTACAGAAAAAAGGTCAACAGTTTCATAAACTAGAGTACATATGTATCTGTTCAATACATTTTTATATCAGATGCATTAACTTGAATTTTTGGCCTTGTTGTTTACTTCTGCTTGACTGGGCCCAAGTCTTCTATTTTTTAGGAGAAGCATCGAGTCTTCTCAAGTCACAGGCCGAAAGTCCGAGTCAAGTCCCAGGTCTTAGTCTATTTTATCAAATCAAGTCACAAGTCCTAAAAATAGTGACTCAAGTCAGACTCTCGTCCAAGTCACGACGTGCAAGTGCCTGGAGTTATGTTTTTGCTTCACTTTTGCTCGTCTCTTAATTAATCCACTAATCCAGAGTCGTCTTCTCTGAACCTCAAAAACGCTCCTTTCTCAATTTGCCCTTTTAGTTGCGTCAGAGATCAATTCTGAACTTCTCCAGCGCAGATTTTAAACCATCACCGGACTCATTCTGTGATTTTTATTCAGTTATGAAGAAGAGATATGTAATTCTCCATTTTTTTTATTCCCGTTTCTGACATCAGAGGGCGTTTTTAAAGTGTATTTTCCAAACTGAGACATTATTTTAAGTCAGAAAATGTGAAACTCTTACCCCAACATTATGTGACCACACCATTAAACCACAAAAATGCATAATACCGTGTGTGTTTTTTTTTTTAAATAATGTCCTAGGTGAGGTGACGAGTGGCTGCCCCTCTCCCTGCCTGAAGAAGAACGTCGCCATGGGTTACGTGGACTCCGCCTTCGCCAAGAACGGGACCCAGATCCAGGTGGAGGTCCGGAAGAAGGCGGTCCCGGCCACAGTCAGCAAAATGCCCTTCGTGCCCACTAACTACTACACCGGCTAAAACAGGAGGTGTACAGCAGCCGGGAGAACATCTATCCAGACTCGTTATTTTGTACTTTAAGATGTTTATAATGAGAGATTCTATTTTTAAATGATCCAACTGGTCGTCAGTATTGGTCGTCAATATAGTTTACGATGAGGTTATAAGGACCACAGTACTGTTATAATTTATACATTTGCAGGATTTAACCACTAAATACGAGTACAAAATCGTGGATCTGAGATTAGAGTTTCTTTATGTAACAGGAACTATGGTCCAATTTTTAAAGTGGCTTTTTAGTATTTTTAACTCTACACTGTTCAAAATCTATAATACTCAGGTTGTCAAAAGGACCAAAACAGAATCATTCCAAATATTGAAAAACCACCAGCAACAAAAAATACATTGTCAAACTATGAAATGTCTTAACTACTGTGAATTAATTCCAATATATTTTTCAAGTTTTTTTTTTTTTTTTTTTTTATACTTGAAATCTTGAAGTTGCACTGTGTAACTTTTCTAGTGGACAGTTCGGACTGAAATGTTCCACAGTATGACTTTAAACAGTTCTACCTTACATTTATTCGATTATAGATGATTTTATAACTCAAAAATACCCAGACAAAGCAATAACATCTTGCATTTGACGGACCGTCCACCAGAAAAGTTGCACAATGAATCTTTAATGTTTACATAACACTGCTAATTTTAAACTAATTTTAAACCACTTATGTTTCAATTAAATTTCTGGTAGCTTTGATAAAACATTTGCAGTGGTACAATTTATACAACAGTATTTTTTAATGTTTAGATTTAACAACAATTGAACTTTGTACTTTTTGGAAATTTTAATAAAAAAACAACATTTGCAATCAACCCATGTGCCTCGACCTGTTTATTCCATTTTTGGTTCACTATCAAAAATGCAAAATGTTAAAAATGTAATTGTAGCCAGTGTTGGGGAGTAACAGATTACATGTACCGGCGTTATGTAATCAGAGTACAAATTATGAGTAACTGTATTCAGTTACAGTTACTGTTTCAGTGAGTGGTAATTGGATTACAGTTACTTTGTTGAAATAAATGGATTACACAGAGGGATTTTCCTGTTTTCATGTTTTGGGCTATATCCCTTTTTCTTTTTTTCTTTTTTTTTTTTAGTAATTCCACTCATTCCCAGAAAACTAAACCAGGACTAAACCAGTACTAATACAGGACTAAAACAGGATTTAACAGGAATAAACCACGTTTTGGGCTATATCCCTTTTCCTTTTTTTTTTTTTCTCTGTAATTCCACTCATTGCCGGACACTAAACCAGGTCTAAACCAGGTCTAAACCAGGTCTAAATCAGGTCTAAAACCAGGTCTAAAACCAGGTCTAAACCAGGTCTAAACCAGGTCTAAACCAGGTCTAAACCAGGTCTAAAACCAGGTCTAAACCAGGTCTAAAACCAGATCTAAACCAGGTCTAAACCAGGTCTAAAACCAGGTCTAAACTCTAAAACCAGGTCTAAACCAGGTCTAAAACTAAAACTAGGTCTAAACCAGGTCTAAACCAGATCTAAAACCAGGTCTAAACCAGATCTAAACCAGGTCTAAACCAGGTCTAAACCAGGTCTAAACTCTAAAACCAGGTCTAAACCAGATCTAAACCAGGTCTAAACCAGGTCTAAATCTAAACCAGGTCTAAAACCAGGTCTAAAACCAGGTCTAAACCAGGTCTAATCTAAAACCAGGTCTAAAACCAGGTCTAAACTAAACCAGATCTAAACCAGGTCTAAACCAGGTCTAAATCTAGGTCTAAATCTAAAACCAGGTCTAAAACCAGGTCTAAACCAGGTCTAAACTCTAAACCAGGTCTAAACCACTAGGTCTAAAACCAGGTCTAAACCAGGTCTAAACCAGATCCAGGTCTAAACCAGGTCTAAACCAGGTCTAAACCAGGTCTAAAACCAGGTCTAAACCAGGTCTAAAAGGTCTAAAAACCAGGTCTAAAACCAGGTCTAAACCAGGTCTAAAACCAGGTCTAAACCAGGTCTAAACCAGATCTAAACCAGGTCTAAAACCAGGTCTAAAACCAGGTCTAAACCAGGTCTAAACCAGGTCTAAACCAGGTCTAAACCAGGTCTAAACCAGGTCTAAACCAGGTCTAAACCAGGTCTAAAACCAGGTCTAAACCAGGTCTAAACCAGGTCTAAAACCAGGTCTAAACCAGGTCTAAAACCAGGTCTAAAACCAGGTCTAAACCAGGTCTAAAAGGTCTAAACCAGGTCTAAACCAGGTCTAAACCAGGTCTAAACCAGGTCTAAAACTAAACCAGGTCTAAAACCAGGTCTAAACCAGATCTAAACCACTAGGAAAACTAAACCAAGATTAAACCACGTCTAAACTAGGACCAGGTCTAAACCAGGACTAAAACCAGGTCTAAACCAGAATCTAAACCAAGGTCTAAACTCTAAACCAGGAAACTCTAAAACCAGGTCTAAACTATCTAAACCAGTCTCAAACAGGATTTAACAGGACTAAATCCAAACTGCTGTGCGGACCATGTTTCTAAACTCTTCTTCTATCAATAATATTTTTAATCTTGGTTCAGTAAAGTCTGGGCTTTTCATTTTCTTTTATCAGACAAAACTTCTTATGTGAAGATTTCCTCGTCTTTGCTTCTCTACAGCAAATCAAATAATCCAAAGTATTCAGATTATGTTACTCACTTTAAGTAATTTAATGGATTACAAACGTTACAAACTACATTTTGGGGTATGTAATCTGTAATCTGTAGGGGAATACATTTTAAAAGTAACACTCCCCACCTTATTTGGATATTTTTTGATCCACTGGCGTCGAAATCACTAGCAGATGTTTTCGTAGTTTTATTTCATTCTTGCGGTAATATTTTGATGGGTGATCATTTTCTGATTTAACACTGGGTGGCGTCAAATGCGCGTTTCAAAGTGGTTGCTAAAGCTTTTCGAAAACAAACGAGGAAGAGTGTTGTGACCGGAGGAAGATGGTGCGCTCCGAGACTGCGGCGTGCTCCGAACTGCGTCCAAAACAGTGCGTAAAACCCCGCTTTCCTCAGCCCGGAACCCGACACAGACTCCCCGGAGACACCCACAGATAACACCGCTCTGTCCCCGTGGAATAAACCAACCTGACGTGTCCAGGAAACTTCATTTGATCATCTCCCGCAAAGAGCGTTGAAGAGGAGTTTCGGAGTTAGCAGCGCGCTAGCCACAGTCCGCGCTGCTACAGCTTGGACACGGGTGGATCGGCGTGGGCTTTTCGCAACTTTCTTCGGACATTTTGGAGCTGGAATCACGGAGACCGAGAGGTTACTCGTTGTTGTCACCCTCGCAGCAGCTGTCACCCGTAAAAGGACAAAATCGGACAGTGAAAACGGTGTATTTTTGGATAGGTAACCTCCGCAAGTGACAAGATGCCGAGGAGTAAAAAGGGCAAACGTGGTTCGGGCAAGCCTGGTAAGCATATTTTCGTCTAAAAATAACATTGTTTAACATTCTTGGGATTTAAACTTCATTGTAGAGCTTTTAGAATAATTAGTTTACAATGTTTAATTTAAAACAAGTATGCCAAAGTTGTGTCAGCTGTTTATAAAATGCGTTCATTCATAAATATTTGCATACTTGCCAAATTGTGCTTTATTGGTGAAGTTTTGCGCGTTTTACTTTATTTAATCACAGTTTGCAGCTTAGAAATAAACTGGAAACATTGCTCTCACTGCAAAGCTTATGCTAGGGTTAAAAAGTCCATGCTTCTTGGTGTTAAATATGGAAGTTTTAAGCTATTTATAGTAAAGAGGTCACGCCTTATGAACCTGACGTAACCCCGCGCAACACCACCGCTTCAGTTTGGACTAGGTCTGGACAGAAGATACCCACACATTTAGCCTTGTTTTATGGAGCTATTGTGCAGTAACTGGCGGTTTTGACAGCCGACCACATGGCTTAATCCCCGGCCGTGCGTGGCTCACGTTTCGAGGTGGGGGAGGGTTCGGTGCGCGCACGTGGATCGCTGCAAAGGCACTGTACTTTTACGCACAGCTCACGTTCACTTTTTTCCCCAGAAGGAATATAAGGAAAGGAAAATCAAGTTTGAAGTAGGGTGACCTGACTTCCCTATTTACCCGGGACCGTCCCAGTTTCGATCCCTGTGTCCCCTGTCCCAGCAGATTTCTACTAAACGAGCGATTTGTCCCAGTTTTATACAACAAATGCCCCAGATGCAGTGTTAGGAAGGTCACTTTTAAAATGTATTCCCCTACAGATTACAGATTACACTCACCAAAATGTAGTTTGTAACGTAATCCATTAAATTACTTAAAGCAAGTAACGTAATCTGAATACTTTGGATTACTTGATTTGTTGTAGAGAAGCAAAGACGAGGAAATCTTCACATAAGATGTTTTGTCTGCTAAAAGAAATAAAAAATAATAAAAAGTCCACATTTTACTTAATCAAATTAAAAATAGTATTAATAGAAGAGAAGACACGGTCCGCACGGCATGGTTTAGTCCTGATAAATCCTGTTTGAGACATAATTTAGACCTGGTTTTAGTCCTGGTTTAGTCCTGGTTTAGTCCTGGTTTAGTCCTGGTTTAGTCCTAGTTTAGTCCTAGTTTAGGCCTGGTTTAGACTTGGTTTTAGACCTGATTTAGTGTCCGGCAATGAGTGGAATTAACCCCCCCCCAAAAAAAAAAAAAGGGATATAACCCAAAATGTGAAAACAGGAAAATACCTCTGTGTAATCCATTTATTTCAACAAAGTAACTGTAATCCAATCACCACTCACTGAAACAGTAACTGTAACTGAATACAGTTACTCATAATTTGTACTCTGATTACATAACTCCAGTACATGTAATCTGTTACTCCACAACACTGCTCAGGTGTTCCTATTTTTGACCAGTTTGATCTAAATCAGGACTAAAACAGGACTATCTATGCTAAAGAGGAGCATAAATTGGAGCATAAATTGTCATTTGTTGCACCAAAATACTGAAAACTGTGTTTGCAAATGACCATAAAGCAAAAAAAAAAGCAGCTTCAGAAGTCCCTCAGATTGTGCATTCTCACGTCAGTCATAATCTTACACGCTCTTTTCACAATTTTATTTATGCCAAACATCCTAACCCGTGTGTGTGCCAGTTTTGTATTTTGAAAATCGGGTCACCCTAGTTTAAAGGACTCATATTACACCGTTTTCTGATCTGTTATGATGTTGTTTCCTCGTCACAAACATGCCTGGAGTCGTCAAACACAACGGATTCCAGGCACTCCAAACAAGTAGAAAAAGTTCACACATCCCACGAGGAAAAATATAGTTAAAAGGCTTTTATTTGAATGGCCAAAGCCAACATGTTCCGACCTTAAAGGTTGTATGGAGGATTTTTTTTTGTTTCAAATTGTCAATGAAAGTTTAAAATACCATTACAGAGACGCAGCAGCCTTGTAATTACGATGACCAAAAAAAAAAAATGAAAATTTATCAACTGTGGACGTGTTGAGGCCAGATAAACATCAGCCAATAGAAAACGAGGCTGCCTCTTTACCTATTGGCTGTCAGGTCATCAATCAAACTCCCTACGTTTCTAGTGTAATTGACTCGTCGGGATGCAGGGATCACGTGGTTTATGCAGCGGTTCTTAGAGGCTTTTTCAAACTGTCACTTCCTCACAAAGTTTGTTGCGATGGCGGACGAGAATCCACGACCAGTTCGCCGCAAAAGAAAGTCGGTTCTTGAGGTCGCTGAAAGAAGAAGAGAAGGGGAAAAGGAGCGAAGACAAACTGAGGTGATTCTTGGAGATTCCTTCCAGCGATTGCGCGAGTGAAGCGGACGAAGGGTCTAAAAACTCGCATGCACAACATTTGTAAAAGAACTGTCGCTGTATTTCTCTTCCCTTAAAAAAATCCTCTATACAACCTTTAACTGGTCTTCATTCGAAACATGTCGGCTTTGGCCATTCAAATAAAAGACTTTTAACTATATTTTTCCTCGTGCGATGTGTTAACTTTTTCTACTTGTTTGGAGTTTGAGTTTTGATCCTTTTTCCAAGAGCGCCCTCTACTTGCTCCGACTGATTGGAACACCTGCAGCAAACAGCCACATTTTTGCTCTTCATACCTGGAGTCGTGTTTTGTTTCGTGCGCACATTTTAAGCACACAAACCCTGCACATTTAGGCGGAGTTCTTCTCTCGAACTGAACACACTCCACCTTGTGATGTCGTGTGGTAATACAGAACGTGCTCCTCTGTATTTTAAACTTAATACGGCTTCACTAGAAACATCTGGATACGTCCTGTCCTGAAATCTCTGCTAAATAAAAGGTAAAAAGTAGTTAACTTGCACTAGCATTATGAGCTTTGGAGATGTAGCCTTCCCAATAATTCATAGTTACTCAAACATGTGTGAATGAAACAAAAAAAAACAACTCCAGGTCTGTTTTTCATGAGGTAACTTTATAATATGATTTAAAGCTCAATAATACAGGATGTGTCTTTATAGGACTGTGACTTAATACACGGAAACAGGCTGTAACAGTGGAGCTGAGAGGTTATTGTCTAATGATTGTTTCCTTATTTGGAGGAAAGGAACCACCCTTTATTGAACTACATAATTCCATTATTAGTGGCCAAACGCTTTCCATAACGTACGTGACACAAAGGCACATTACAACTGGTCTCGCACGTTTCGCTCCGTGTTATTGTCGAGCAGTTGTCTAGTTTTTACTCGTAGCTTTTGACAATATAATGCAAATTTAACTTTTTCCAGACAGCATTTATTAGCCTATGTATATGTTTTATAGCTTCGAGAACAGGTTGGAGCCAAAAATGTGTTCATATAGCATTCTAAATAAAATGAAAAATCAGAATCAGAATCAGAATCAAATTTATTTGTCATTCCAGTATAAAAAATACACAGAAACGAAACAATGCACTCAGGTCCAGGTCAACAGCAGCACAGGTAACAATAAGAACAAATAGTTATAATAAGAATAAATAGTTATAACAAGAATAAAATAGTTAAAAATATTGTATATCAACCCGCCCCCATTTTCTAAAGTGCGTTCCAAGTCAGTGCTGTTTTGCAGTGTTTTTTCTGACAGAATTAATCTGTCTCACGGCATCAGGATAAAAACTGTTCCGTAGTCTCGTGGTCCTGGCCTGTAGGTGGCGCAATCTTCTGCCTGATGGGAGAGCTGTAAAAAGTTCATGTGCTGGATGGGTGGAGTCTTCCATGATGCTGTGGGCTTTTGTTCTGCACCTGCTGATGTAAATATCTTCAATACAGGGCAGACTACAGCCCAAGTTGCGCTCCGCAGCTCTAACTATCCTCTGCAGAGCTTTCCTCTCTGCCGTGGTGCTGCTGCTGAACCACACAGTCATGTTGGTGGTGAGGACGCTTTCCACCGCACACCTGTAAAAGGCCTTCAGGACAGAGGGGCCCACACCTGCTTTTTTTAGGCGCCTAAGAAAGTATAGGCGTTGGTGTCCCTTTTTCACAATGAAACTGGTGTTATTAGACCAGCTGAGACTATTCATGATTTGGACTCCCAGGTATTTAAGACAAAAAATGTGGTTGTCATTGCAATTTAACCATTTTAAACCAAATATCTTATCTGTTCAAAGGTGAAAAAAACTAATCAGAATGTTGCCTATCCTATGAGTTCCAGAATAATTAAAGCGAAACAAAATAGTCGATCTTTTGAGTGAGTGGTTAAAGTCCTCAGAAAGTAACTGGATGCTATTACTCTTCTGTAAAGGGATTATGACACTCACACGGGGATTATGTTTTGATGTAATCTCTAAGAAAGTCAAAATAAAACTACAATGAGTTAATCAATCTGTAAAATCAACCCCAGTCCACATGATGATATAAAGGACTTTTTTTTTTTTTACACAAAACTGACTGTTGTGTGAGATTTTAGTCATGTTATAATGTTGTTACCTCCTCAAAAACAAACCTGGAGTTGTGTTTTGTTTCATTCACACATGTTTGAGTAACACTTTATTATTAGTCTGTCTACATCTCCAAAGCTCAAAATGCTCAGTTCCACCTTGTGATGTCACGAAGCGAACGGTAAGTTTTCAAGTCACATTTTACCTTTAGTTCGGCAGAGATCGGCAGTTCCAGAGCTGACATTTTCCAGATGATTTTAGTGAAAGTTTACGGCGTTCCAAAAACAATGGAGCACTTCTTGTATTCCCACATGTCATCACAGGGTGGAACAGTTTGGAGAGAAGAACTCAGCCTAAATATGCAGGGTTTGCGTGTTTATATATGTGTGAATGAAACAAAACACAACTCCAGGTCTGTTTGTGAAGATGATACAACATAACATAAATCAGAAAATGGTGTAAAATGGGCCCTTTAATGCCTAAATAGACTTGCACAGAATCAGAATCACAGAATGTATGATATTTTTAACCATGTAGGGCAGGGGTGTCAAACTCATTTTGGTCCGGGGGCCGTATCCAACCGACTGTGATCCCAAAGGGGCCGGATCAGAAAACTCATGGCATATAAACCCCAAAAATAACAGTAAGTTCAAATATTTGTGCAGAGAAACTCAAATCTATTACAGAAATCTTTTTTAACTGATGAACTCTTTCTTTTACAAAATATTATAATATTATGAACAACCTGAAACTTTAAGAAAAATACAATTTCAACACGAAGTTTTAACATGAACTTGTATGTAAATAGGAATAAGTCAGTTTTTCTTGTAAAATCCTGCACTCGGCTCCACTTTTCTCATGTTGGACATTTTTCTGATGAGGGTGTCACGGTCAACAGTCAAAACGATCGTCCTTTAAGAGCGTTTGGAAAGAGACAAGTCTTCATTTGTGCTGCTCTGGTGGGAGGGGCCACGTACAGAGACGCTGGAGACGCTGCTGTGATAAACACCACAGAAAATTATCAATATTTTAATAGAAAATATAATTAAAATATTTTTGTGGAAAATCAGCCGAGGGCCAGATTAAAGGTCTTGGAGGGCCGGATCTGGCCCCCGCGCCGTATGTTTGACACCCGTGATGTAGGGGGAAAAAATACAAAATAAAGTAGGCTATTCTGTCAGTATTTGTTCTGTAAACAAATCCTTTTAATAGTTCTCATTGCGACATGTGAACTTAAGACTCAGTGGCCTCTAAACGCCACAAATCCTGCTATATTTTTATTTTATTTTGAATATTACATTTAAAGTAATGCAGAAAAATCAAACAAAAGAAAAAAAAATACAGAATAATAGAATAAAAAGAATGATAAATTACTGTTTCTATGGTCACACTAGTTCACATTGCAAATAATCGCCACAATTTCCAGCTTCAAACACATGTCCCAGTTCTCATAGCATCAGCGTTTCTTGCAGGTAAACATTCAAAAGCTTTCTGTAGATCATTTCTTGGATAGGTCTAGTTTTCCTCCCGTACCTGTGTACTAGAATGTTTTTGCAGTAAAATTAAAGTGGATAATGTAACTTGACGACTTTTCTCTTCATCAACCATCACATTCTTTTCTACCATCTCTGGGTTTCTGTATTCTCACTGTCCCCTACCCGCCCATCTCTCTGGTTCATCGTTCACATTTTCAGGCTGTCTTCGCCAAGAGGTGCTCCAACTTCATCTCAGTAAAGGTAAAGATTCTCAGGGTTCTCAGTTGATGTTTCACTGCTGTATAACAGACGCCAGCAGCATTTTAAAGCGTCCGCATTACGCCGTTTGACATCTGAGCTCTGTTATAATGTTGTTTTCTCATCAAAAACAGACCTTGAGTTGTGTTTTGTTTGTTTTGTGTCACACATTTTAACACAAATATCCTGTATAGCGAAGCTCTTCTCTCAAACTGATGTCATGTGGTGATACAGGAGGTGCCCCGCTGTGTTTTTAAACTTCGTACACCTTCACTAGAATCATTTGGATGATTTCAGGCCTAGGTTTTCCAATCTCTACTGAACTAAAGGTAAAAGGTGTTAGCTGTTAAAGGGACAGTTCGGAGTGAGCCAGAGAGGTGGAGATGTGTGGAAACACTTTTTTAAATATTCCATCCAGCTCAAGGAGAAAATTCAGTTTGTCGACTGGACAAAAGTTAGTTTGGCTTGAAGACGTTTCGCAGCTCAATCCAAGCTGCTTCTTCAGTTCTGGTTCGGTTTGGATGAGCTGCGAAACGTCTTCAACCAAACTAACTTTTGTCCAGTCGAAAAAACTGAATTTTCTCCTCGCCGTGGATTCTACCTGGACGTCTGAGGGATTCTTCACACATTCCATCCAGTCCTTGTATTTGCAGAGGTCGCTGGTGCTAGGCTAGTGCATGTCAATGGCCATAGTTAGCCTGCCTCTAAAAACATTCTTAACCACTCCACAAACACCCGAAACAAATCTACTATTACACCAGACTGTTGATATGAATGTCTGTGTTGATAGAATAATTTTAGAAGTAAAACCAACCTTGCATTTGAAGGATTTATGTCTGAGCAGCAGCAGCGAGTTGTACTTCATGATAGAAAGCTCAGCAGAGGCGGACTGATATATGAGAAAATAGTCCCTCAACACACGACGATTCATGCGAAACAAGCTTAGTTTTACTTCTAAAATTATTCTATCGACACAGACATTCACATGGACAGTCATGCGTAATAATAGATTTGCTTCAGGTGTTTTGTGGAGTGGGTAAGACTGTTTTTAGCGTCAGGCTAACTATGGCCATTGACATGTACTAGCCTAGCACCATCGACCTCTGCAAATACAAAGACTGGATGGATTATTTAAAAAAGTGTCTCCACACGTCTACAGCACTCTGGCTCACTAAAAAATGACGCCCTTTGTCCAAAATTCCGAACTGTCCCTTTAACTTTGGTAGAACAGAGCATTTTGAGCGTTGGAGATTCCTCAAACAAGTCTGAATGAAACAAAACGCAACTCCGGGTCTGTTTTTGATGCGGTAACAAGATTATAACACGTCTTAAAGCTCACAAGTCGAGTCAATTTTATGTAATATGGGACCTTTAACACCTAATTTGAACTAACGATGGCTGGAGCTTAATTATTCACTTCACTGCAGTGTTTACAAATACTCACTGGCTGCCACAAAGTCACAGCTTAAGCTATTTTGTTTGGTAGTATTTTGTAGACAAAGCAGAAGACCTCAGGTGGAGTAACGTGTTTATTATCTGGGTACAATGGAAAACGTGCCCTCATTTTCGCTCTGTCTGTGTAGATTGTGTAACGCACACTTCGCCGGCGTCGTGTGCGAGTGGGTTGGACTCTGCTGCCGGCGCTCTGTGTGGGAAGTGTTTGAGATTCAGTGGAAAAAGACCAATCTGTGCTTCTCTGTGTTACCAACGGCGACCAACTGACATCACGTTTAATGGGCCATTTAAAGTCCGCAAAACAACCTCGTCACGTGTTTTCTGTATTTCTTTATTTCTTACTCACTACTAGGGCTGAGTATCATTAAGAAGCGGCTGATACGATGCACACCTTGATACAGTGCACTTTCAAGTCGATATGATATATTTCAAAACGATTCGATATGGTTAATCCGTGTATCCACACACTAGACCGGGGCCAGACCGGGGCCAGACCGGGGCCAGACCGGGACTCCGAGCTTTGACTTCGAGCCTCCGTGGGGTTCGAGCCTCAGCTTCGAGCTCCGGCCCTGCCGTGGGCTCTGAGCCTCCGTTCTGGTCCCGTTCTGGTCCCAGCCTGGTCTTGGTCTCAGTCCCGGTCTGGTCCCGGTCTGGTCCCGGTCTGGTCTCGGTCTGGTCTTAGTCTCGGTCTGGTCTCGGTCTGGTCCCGTTCTGGTCTTAGTCTTGGTCCGAGTCTCAGTCTTGGTCTGGTCCCGGTCTGTTCTTAGTCTTGGTCCCGGTCTGGTCTCGGTCTGGTCTCGGTCTGGTCCCAGTCTGTTCCCAGTCTGTTCCTGGTCTGGTCTCAGTTTGGTCCCACTCTGGTCTTAGTCTCGGTCTCTGTCTGGTCCCGGTCTGGTCTTAGTCTCGGTCTGGTCCCGGTCTGGTCTTAGTCTCGGTCTGGTCCCGGTCTGGTCCCGGTCTGGTCCCGGTCTGGTCCCAGTCTGTTCCCGGTCTGGTCTTAGTCTCGGTCCCAGTCTTGGTCCCGGTCTGGTCTTATTCTCGGTCCCAGTCTGTTCCCGGTCTGGTCTCGGTCTCAGTCCCGGTCTGGTCTCAGTCTGGTCTCAGTCTCAGTCTGGTCTCGGTCTCAGTCTGGTCTCAGTCTCGGTCTCAGTCTGGTCTTAGTCTCAGTCTGGTCTCAGTCTCGGTCTCAGTCTGGTCTCGGTCTCAGTCTGGCCTTAGTCTCGGTCTGGTCTTAGGCTCGGTCTCGGTCTTGGTCTGGTCCCGGACTGGTCCTGGGCCGGTTCCGGGCCTGGTTACGGAAGTCACATAAACGGGAAACGGCCGTTATCTGTTTTTTTTTTTCATTTTTCATTTAAACACAAAATCGAAAACTGAAAAAACTAATCGTTATCTGTTTTTTCATTTTGGTTTTGGAGACAAATAATGAAGAAAATTGTTGGTTTTTGTTTTCTTATTTTTGGTTTTATTTTGAAAAAATTTATGAACAAATGACACATGGACTTATGGTTCAATAAAAAAAAAAAGAGTAAATCCTGGCTGTGATACTTAAAGTCTTAATTAATATTTTAAAAAAGCCCTTTTTACCCATTTAGCCCATCAAATCAGTGAAAATGTCAAATGTGTTGCATGAACGAGTTTCCTTCCTCTGAACAAACAACGAAACTGTAGCACTGTAACAAAATAATTTAGTAAAATATACAACAAAAAAAAACTCTTGGCGATATATCGATACAGCAGTCCACGATATCAATACTGTATCATCACATTATACAATACGATATATCGATATATTTACTTATTAATGATAGTTTACATTCTGTGTAGGATTTGGTTTCTATAATAACCTTATTTTGTCTTTAAAGGTGCACTGTTTAACTTTTTGGTTGGTCCGTCTTCTGCTTGTTTCTATGGATATGTCGCTGCTCTGCCTGGAATGTTCCACAGTGTGACATTAAACAGATCTACCTTAGATTTATTAAATTACAGGTGGTTTTAAAGTGGGGTTGTCTGTCCACAGATCTGACCTGTAACTTGGTCCGGTTTAGTCTCCATGGAGCTGGAAAGGTTTAATACCAAACTGTGAAACATTCCAGACAAAACAATAACATCTCCATGGAGAAAAGCATTTGACAGACCCTCGCAATGTTACACAACGCACCTTTAAAGTACTATTGACACTTTGCAGCTGATGTCCTTAAGGCTCCCTGGGGGTGTGACGCTAACTGAAGGCACTGCTCAGTCTGAAGCTCTGTTACTCAAGTTAGGCTACGTTCAGACTGCAGGGCTTAACGCTCATTTCTGATTTTTTGTGTGAAATCCGATGTTTTTTCGAGGTCGTTCACATTTCCAATTAAATGCGACTTGTATGTGACTCCAGTGTGAACAGTAAACGTGTCCCACATGTGACACTGGAGACACGACGACATCAACCGCAGCGAGCGTCTCTGTGTTTACGGAAGTTGTCCAAACATGGACGCAGCATTGAGCACCTGGAGATTTTAAAGTTCCTCTCGTACCGGAGCCAGAACATGAACAACTTACTTGTTTTAAGGAGGAGATTGAGAAGGAGAAGGACGAGGTTTTTGGCCGTGGTGTTTTGTGGGACAGCGGCAGCGACGTCCGTTGAAAGGAACGTGTGGATGTGGAGACGTAGCCAAGAGTGGTGATGTGCTTCACTTCAGTGACACGGAGTTCATTAACAATTTTCTCCTACTTCAGCGCAGAATAGTGACGTTTGTGGCTTGTTGATAACGTGTAGGTGGATGAATGAGCTTTGACCGTTCAGACTGAAGTCGCATTTCAAAAGATCAGATATGTATCGGTTTCAGGAGCACATATCCAAGTGGCCTGGATCGCTTTTGAAAAAATCGGGTCTGTGTCGTTCAGACTAGGGATGTGCATTCGATGAAATTTTCTTAATCGATCATCGAAAGAATTAACCATCGATTATCGATTAATCATTAATGTTTTTATGTTAAAATGATCATCATTATTATTACTATCTGCACTACTAATCTGCATAAATAAATTCAACTTTACGACATATAAACCGTAACGACTCTAGAGCCACATCAGCCTGTTTGACATTATAATGTGTTTAATTCAGTTTTGTGCAACTCTCACAGAAACAAAACTTAAAACCACATCGCTAATTTGCATAAACTAAGTGAAGATAAAACTACAGCTCTTGTGTCGCTGATGTGGTTCAACTTCTGTCAGGATTAAAAGACACGACTCAGTGGAATACAGGTTAGTGTGACCAGATTTGTGTTTGTCAAAACCAGGACACCGTACGGGGGGAGGGAGGTGGGGACTCGTCATCGACATTTCGCGACTCTCACCTGGTAAAACTTTTTCCCACTGGACACAGAAACATATGTGCCTGCTTTATACACTGTGCACATGGACTCACACTTGTCCCGAACGCCACGGAAAGCGTAGAATTTCTTGTACAAATCATCGTTAAATACGCATTTGTGCTTCAGTACGTTGCAGACTGACCCACTGTTTGTGTCTCGCTCCTTCTGATGCAGAGACACATGTACACACCTGTTTGGTCACGATACGCACAGCAACCTACATTCGGTTTGTCGATTAAAATTAACGTAATCGATGAAATTCTGTTATTAAAAGATCAGATACAGGTCACATAGGGGCCAAAAAATCGGATTTGGGTCACTTCAGGCTGCAGTCTGAACGCAGCCTTAGACTTTAATTTGAGCTTTGTTTCAACACAGTCTGACCAGAAAGAAGTGATTTGTGCAGTTAAACAAGCCACTTTTACATTACAGTCACACACCGACTCCTAAACAGAACCATGAACACTTACACTGATCACAGACTCATTTTTTTTGGCTTTGTTTGTTAATATACTGTAAGTTAAGTGGTGTGGGGCATTACAGGGTGACCTCTGTTTGACCCGGACTGACCCCTTTGACTTTTGCCACACTCACGTCCAGAACAAACAGCTATTCAACAAATGAATAAAACAACGTAACGCGACAATGGTACAACGACATCGCAGTAGTTACCACTGAATTTAGACAGACTTCAGGCAACTGTAGATTCATTTTTTACATTTAGTTTAAATTTTTTCTGTGAATTTGAAATATCTGCGTTACACAAATTGTAAAGTTGCATTCTATTTTTAGACGATGGTGGACAAAAAGTTTATAGATTGTCCATTGTAATCAGTTGTATAATTAGGAACTTTTGAATCTTAAAGGGCCTATAGGCGAGTTTCAGCTGACATCATTGTTATTAAAAGCCCGCGTTGCATGCTGGGAAATATTTTGGTCGGAGGCAAGAAACAGGATAGTGGTCAAACACAGTGCGTAACCTCGCGTATTTATCCCCGATAATGGTAAATTCCTGCTGCATTATCGGATGCACAAATAGAAGCACGGAAGAAGGAAAATGTCTTTTTCGTATTCTGAGTGAAAAGAACCGCTAACGGTGAATTAAACGGCTTTCAAACATCCGCAGAGCAAACGTAGAAGATCCTAACAAACCGTGGACTCCAACAAGTTCAACAACACATCGAGACTCTTGGAGGTTTTCATCTTTTCTGCTGTGAATGGCCCAGGAGTTTCCACCAAGTCATTGTGGATATCGCCAAAGTGAATATTTGTCCAGGTAGTTGGTGATTCTGACCAGAAATTTGGTTTGGTCCACCTTTTGTCGGGGTTGAAAAGGGTGATTTGGCGTCCGTCGATGCTTATGACCAATTTCTGGTCAAATGGTCTTGGGTCCTCTGCCGTTAGAGTGGATAAATAACCGGGATCAATACCCTTTACGTCAGGGGTGTCAAACTCATTTTGGTCCGGGGGCCGTATCCAACCTACTTTGATCTCAAAGTGTCCGGATCAGAAAACTCATGTCATATAAACCCCAAAAATAACATTAAGTTCAAATATTTGTGCAGAGAAACACAAATCTATTACAGAAATCTTTTTTAATTGATGAACTCTTTCTTTTACAAAATATTTTAATATTATGAACAACCTGAAACTTCAAGAAAAATACAATTTCAACACAAAGTTTTAACATGAACTTGTATGTAAACAGGAATAAGTAAATTTTTGTTGTAAAATCCTGCACTCGGCTCCACTTTTCTCATGTTGGACATTTTTCTGATGAGGGTGTCACGGTCAACAGTCAAAACGATCGTCCTTTAAGAGCGTTTGGAAAGAGACAAGTCTTCATTTGTGCTGCTCTGGTGGGAGGGGCCACGTACAGAGACGCTGGAGACGCTGCTGTGATAAACACCACAGAAAATTAACAAGATTTTAATAGAAAATATAATTACAATATTTTAGTAGAAAGTCAGCTGAGGGCCAGATTAAAGGTCTTGGAGGGCCGGATCTGGCCCCCGGGCCTTATGTTTGACACCTGTGCTTTACGTGCTTTCTCGCTCCGTCCGTCATGTTGAATTAGTGTTTCTTGCCGCCGACCAAAATAATTCCCAGCATGCAACGCGCGCTTTTGTCAACGATGAATCTCGCCTTTACCACACTGGTTATGTGAGTGTCCGTGTAGAAGCAGTTTCCTGATTTCAGTCTCCTGGATCTGTGAGTGTCCCGGTTATGAGAAACAAGGATACTCTTACTAGGGCTGTCGCGGTTAGGGAATTTCTCCTGAGGTGCGGGTATGCGGTGAACCCCCCCATCTCCCCCATCCCCGGTGAGACCTGGTTCAGTCCTTGGCGTGCGCAGTGCAAAAGTCCGGCGTCTCGATCAGTGTTTCTCAGTAAATAACGCCTGTGATGACAGTCGAGATGCGTCTGTGAATTCGTATTCGTACTGAAGAAAGTGTAACCATTTCATTTCGTGATTGTAATTCTTTAAATCGTAATTTTTCAGTTCGTATTCTGATGGATGCTTCAGTTAGAAAGCTTGTCATCTGTGTGTGGTTTATCACGGGCGGGTAACGGGTGGAATGTTAACGGATCCGGGCGGGTGCGGGTTTAACTTTGATAACAAGTTTAAAGATTACGTGTGGGTGCGGGTCTCCTAAAACTGACCTGTGCAGGACTCTGGTTTGGGTCACATTGGTCACGTGCGGTGGTGGCGGTGGTGGCGGTGGCTCAACCTGCACCGCAGTGGGCCTCTTAGTGCCGCGGTGAATCATTTTTGCAGTTAGGGCTGTTGCGATAACTCTTACTGGGTTTTTCAGAGAGAATCCAGGATACTGTGGCCTGTATCCTGATTTCTCAAAACTGGAGCTGCTCTGAGCTTGTGCAAACTCAAGAAACAGACAGGATTGGAGAATTACTTTCCCGAAACGACTCAAACTTCTACTCCTATTAGGACTTTTGAGGAATAATATTTTATACTTAGAATCTAAAGCTGTGCAATTAATCGAATTTTGATCACGATTTCAATTTGTATGTCAGACGATCTCCAAACTCCTATAATCAAGTTGAAACGATTTAAGCTTAACAAAGTATATTTTTATATAAATAAGTGTATTTAATGTATTTTTTTTTAAATATAGGGATTATACAGCTGGATATATAGTTTATTTTGGATACATTTATGTTTTTCTCTGCCTTATTTTCATGTTCAAGTATATTTTATTCATTTTATGTTTTAAAATATATCGCAAAACTGCTCTACAGTACATATTTGTAGGCTATGTTTATTTCAGTTTGAAAGTTTTGTGTAAATCAATAACAAAGTGTTTTTTGTTGGGGTTTTTTGTGAGAGAAATGCTGAATAAAACGCATCGTGTAACTAAAAAATAATTGTTTGAATAATTGTGATTTCAACATTGTTCAAAATAATCGTCATAATGATTTTTTTTCCACAATCAAGCAGCGCTATTAGAAATAAAATAAAGCAGTCTACTGTTTTAATACAACCACATTTTAACACCAGGCTCGTCTCTGTGGTGGTTTGTGCTGCTTTTGAATTATACGCCGTGACACTTTGTTGTATTTTTCAACTTTTTAAAACAACTTTTACTGAAGCTGTGACAGAGCTCCACAGTCTCATCATCTTTCTTGAAAGTATGTCTTCTTTTTTGTTGTTAGAATCCTGTTAAAAAGCCTTAAGTTGGCAAAGTTGCTCCATGTTTAGCTTCCTTGCCATATCTGTGCCATAGTTACCATAGCAACCAGTCTAAATATCCAGGATACTCTGATGAATGCAGGATTATGAGTATCTTGTTTTCTCTGAGCGCATGTAAACACACTCTCGCACAAACCCTGCAAGTTTAGGCTGTGTTATTCTCTACAGAAAACACTCTGTTCCACCTTGTTTTGATGATCAAAAACAAAAGCTAAACTCACAAAAACGTAATGTTTTTTGATGAGACAACAGCATTATAACGCGACTAAAAGCTCACAAGTGTCAATTTTGTGTAATATTTGACCTTTAATAAACATGCGGCGCAGGTGAGAGACACTGGTGATGTGGAAGTTTAATACTTTAAGGCTATTAACTTTCATAAGATGGGGTTATTGCAGTGATATGGGGCTGCTGCTAATAGGGATGGGCATGATTAATCGATTAATCGATAATTGATCATTAAGAATTTCATCGATTACGTTAATTTTAATCGACAAACCGAATGTAGGTTGCTGTGTGTATCGTGACCAAACAGGTGTGTACATGTGTCTCTCTGCATCAGAAGGAGCGAGCAAACACAAACATTCGGTCAGTCTGCAACGTACTGAAGCACAAATGCATATTTAACGATGATTTGTACAAGAAATTCCACGCTTTCCGTTGCGTTCGGGACAAGTGTGAGTCCATGTGCACAGTGTAACAAAGCAGGAACATATGTTTCTGTGTCCAGTGGGAAAAAGTTTTGCCAGGTGAGAGTCGCGCAATGTCGATGACGAGTCCCCACCTCCCTCCCCCCGTACGGTGTCCTGGTTTTGACAAAGGCAAATCTGGTCACACTAACCTGTATTCCACTGAGTCATGTCTTTTAATCCAACAGAAATTGACCGCATCAGCGACACAAGAGCTGTAGTTTTATCTTCGCTTAGTTTCTGCAAATTAGCGATGTGGTTTTAAGTTTCATTTCTGTGAGAGTTGCACAAAACTGAATTAAACACATTATAATGTCAAACGGGCTGATGTGGCTCTAGAGTCGTTACGGTTTATATGTCGTAAAGTTGAATTTATTTATGCACATTAGTAGTGCAGATAGTAATAATAATGATGATCATTTTAATATAAAAACGTTAATGATTAATCGATAATCGATCGTTAATTCTTCCGACGATCGATTAAGAAAATTTCATCGAATGCCCATCCCTAGCTGCTAATGCGTTTTGATGGTTGTGTCATTAAAAAATCCAGTTGCAAATGGACAATAAAGCGGCGTGGTGCAGTGTGTAATTATAGCTCCGTGGAAAACATGAGTCAGGCTTTGTTCTGAATGTAGCAGCCATTATACAGTTTGTGTCTATTGTTGCTTCTATCTTGTCAGAAAAACAACCTCTGTATTGTGGTGTAAGGGGAGTTTCTGAATGGGAATAGTCAGTGTTATTCAAGTACTAATGTTTTTTAATATAAACAGAACTACAAATAATAAGAATGAATCGATATATAGATGTGTTGCTTCAGTTTCTTCAGTTCTTGTGTGTTAATGTAACGATATCCAAGTCTAACGATACGATAACATCACGGTATGAACCTCACAGCACGATATTTATTGCGATATCGTGGGAAAGCTCACGATACGGTGGGGAGGCTCACGATTAGGGATGTAACAATATCCACGTCTCTCGGTACGATATGTGGAGGAAACAGGCTAAAACTGTTAATATTCTACTTTTTCCTCTTAAAATGCCTTGACAAGACTTAATCCAAAGAACTAAGACTTAAAAGAGCTTAGAACTTTTATTTCTTGTAATCTGCACTGAAATGGAGCAAAGGATCATGGTCTATGTCAGGGGTGTCGAACTCAAATTCACATAGGGCCAAAGTTAAAAACTGTGACTAATTTGTGAAAAGTTTATTGACAAATTTCAACAACATCTCCAGGTTTTTGCTTCTTTTGAGATATATAACGTTAAAACTTTTCTTATTAAAATAAATGTTTAATAATATATTTTTTTAAACATTTAATCCAGAACAAGCAGAATCTAAATTAATAACAAAACTTTAAATAAATAATGTCTCTATAGTTTATCTGTAGCCAGCGGGTCAGCTCTAATACATACTTGAAATGATCTCACAGGCCAAATATAATTATATCACGGGCCAAATTTGGCAACCGGGCCTGAGTTTGACATGTCTGGTCTATGTAGTTCTGTTTGTCTTTTTTTTTTCTTTTTTTTTTTACCTATTTCTGCACCATAACTCTTCATTTAAGCAAAGAGACTTTTAATTTGATATATTGTGATGGTCCACGATGTTATTGTGAGAACTTTGACGATAAGATATCACGATATTTCGGTTATTGTTACATCTCTAATGAACAGAAAGGCAAGGCAAGTTTATTTGTATAGCACAATTCGTACACAAAGTAATTCAAAGTGCTTTACAGAATAAGAAATACATTAAAATCATAATAAAAACAAATCAAAACATAAATAATCATGAAGATACAAATTTTAAAAAAAGAGAGACATAAATTGGAGAGAAGAGTGCGGAATGAAAACCTTTCAGTTATTTGCACAGTTAAACAGAAATGTTTTGAGCCTGGATTTAAACAGCGTCACAGAAGAGTCTGTCTCACATGTTCAGACTGTTCCAGGTTTTAGCTGCATGAACCTGAAACTCTGACTCCCCTTGTTTAGTTCGTGACTCTGGGCACCAGCAGGAGGCCGGTCCCTGAGCTCCTCAGAGTGTGAGATGGTTCATATGACACTAACATGTCACAGATGGACTTTGGTGCTCGGACATGGAGACACTTGTACAAGCAGAGCTGCTTTAAAGTCTCTGAGCCACAGGAGCCAGTGTAGAGACCTGAGACCAGGACTTATGTGCTCGTACTTCCTAGTTCGAGTCAGGACCCGAGCTGCAGTGTTCTGGAGTGTTCTGGATGTTCTGGATGTTCTGGAGTTCTGTCTCACAGCTCGTTTGGAGAGACCAGTGAGCAGAACATTACAGTATCTAACCTACTGGAGACAAACGCATGGATAAGTTTCTCCAAGTCTGATTTAGACAGTAAACCTTTGATTTTCGCTATGTTTTTTAGATGGTAAAAGGCTGCAGATGTTATTGATTTGATGTGGCTGTTAAAGTTCAAGTCTGAGTCCATTATTACCCCGAGATTTCTTGCCTGATTTGAAGGTTTTAGAGAGAGAGACTGGAGGTGACTGCTGACACTGTCCCTTTGTTTCTGTGGACCAAACACTATGACTTCAGTCTTGTCAGAGTTTAGCTGGAGAAAGTTGTTTTGCATCCACACACTGATCTGTTGGATGCAGTGACCAAGTGAGTCCACTGGTCCATAGTCTCAGAAATATGTTTCACTTAACATTAATTACACACAATAAAGGTGTTTTCATAGTTTTTATCGATTTAGTTCCATTCTAATATTTTCTGTACATTTGAGACGTTTTTGCACAGTGTACAACATGTCAAGTACAACATTTTTGTGAGATTTTTGTTGTTGTTACCTTTTTTTTTTTTCCTCTAATTTAAATGTAAATTACGAGTTAGTAGAGGACTAGATTGACAACACTATTTCATGGAATACAAAATGAGTCATAAACCCTCCCATAGGCACTTTACAAAATTAACATAACACTAATACTAATCGCGTTGCATTTTTGGTCACTGCTTTCACAGCTCAAATATTTTTGTTGTTTCTGTTTTAAAAGGGCCGTATTACGCTATTTTCTGATCTGTTATAATGTTGTTTCTTCATCACAAACAGACCTGGAGTTGTGTTTTGTTTCATTCACACATGTTTAGGTTCTTCTCTCAAACTGAAAACACTCTTAAAGACCTTGTGGTAATACAAAAAGTTCTCCACCCTGTTTTTAAACTCCATACTCCCTCCCTAGAATCATTTGGATGATTTCGGCCCTGGAAATTTCCCCATTTCTACTAAACAAAAGGTAAAAGGGAGCTGTTAACTTGGATTGCTTCGTGACATCACCAGGTGGAACAGAGCGTTTTGAGCTTTGGAGACGTAGACAGACTAATAATAAAGCGTTACTCAAAAACCCCAAAACACAACTCCAGGTATAGAGAGGAGGTAGAGCGCTTCACTGGGTCATAAAAAGTCAAAAGTAGCAGTACAGGTGCTCTACGAAGGTTGTAAACTTGAAATCTTGACAGAAAATTGCCCTTACTGAAAACATTTAAAAGTGGGTAAGGTGCAAACCCGAGGCACACCGACTGAATATATTAAACGTCCTTTATTACATGAAGGGACGCCAATGTGTTTCGATCAGCAGGATGGTCTTCGACAGAGCATAAGGGTGAAACAGGACCCACAGGTGTCGTTAAAGTTTGTATAGAGGATTTTCCAAGGAACGAGAAATCCAGCGACTGTTTGTCCTTTTTCAAATGTTGCGCATGCGTGAAACCACCCCCCCCCTCCCCTACAGCTCCTACGTAGAAACGCCTCCTCCCGCCTCCTCTTTACGCCAGAAACAGGTTTGTTTACAGCCGGTGCGCTGCACATGACTTGTAAACAACTAACTACAGTGTTGGTTAGACAAGACGGAGAAGTGAGGAGCGGGGGGAGCGGGTGTGCGGACATTTCGTTCGCGGACGAGAAGTGAGGAGCAGGGAGCAGGGAGAGGAGAGAGGAGAGGGGAGCAGGTGCGCGGAGATTCCGTGCCCGGAGAAGTGAGGAGCAGGGAGAAGAGCAGAACGGGCAGCGGGGACAGGAGCAGGAAAGGGGTGCAGAGAAGGTTGCGCGGAGATTCAGTGCGAATGAACTAACTACAACACGCAGCAGCAAGCGGACTCTTTCTTTGCCTTGAAAATTACGTTTTCAGACATAGGATATCGCTTTCGTGTCCTGAAAACGTTTGTCTAGCTCTTGGAAATAAAGTACGTTTTCATAATAAGCAGAAGTTTCCTGTCCAGGAGTAATTTGTGGACCAGTGCGTCAGTCTTTAGACCCTGCGTCTGCTTCAGTTGCGCCATCGCTGGAATGAATCTTCAAGAATCACCTTAGTTTGGCTTCGCTGCTTTTCCCCTTGTCTTCTTCTTTCAGCGACCTCAAAAACGGACTTTCTTTTGCGGCAAACTGCTCCTGGATTCTTGTCTGCCATTGCAACAAACTTTGTGCGAACTGCGAGGAAGATATAGGTCAAAAAAGCCGCTAAGAACTGTTGCGTTGGTGGAGTAAACAGCGTCTGTGCGTCTTGCGTCTGTGGACTGCGTGACAGTCGTACGTAAACCACGTACCGGCGGCGCGCAGGCAAGTCAGTTACGCTAGAAACGTAGGGAGATTGATTGACAGCCTGTCAGCTCACAGATAACGAGGCAGTGTCGTTATCTATTGGCAAATGTTTAGCCCCACCACGTCCAGAGTTGATGAATTTTTATTCTCTTTTTTTTGGTCATCATAATTACAAGGCTACTGCACCTCTATAATCTATCATTGACAATTTGAAACAAAAAAAAATCCTCCATACAACCTTTAAATACAATTACATCAATCACGTGACTATAGGAAAAAGAAACAAAAAAAGGCTGGCCACCCAAAGAGGAATGTTAATGGACATAATAATAATAATAAACAATAATAAACCTACAAATACACAACTGGACACCGTTGGACCACAGATCAAAAACATCATACACATTAAAAAAATAGTTTTAACAGTTTCAGAGGAATAGTCCAATGCGATTCATTTGCTCTTCTGATATATTATGTTATCAGGTTCTTTTTACAGACCAAGAGTTTGTTTTCATACCTGACAGTTTCGACTGCTCACTATCGCTTTTCCTCAGAGTGGTCACGTGATGTTGCTGTGACATGATTTAAACAGGTTTTGGCGCCGTCTTCCTACCGGTGGAGGCAGGACGACAGCGCCACCTGCAGTCCCACTTCCTCAGGACAGTATCCCAGGTGTGTGAGAGTAAAAAAGCCCCCTCGTCCGGGTTTATAGTCCCGTGGGCACGTTTCTGTATTTCGATTGCCTCTTTAATCCAGCGGCGTTGTTTGTTTTCCTCTTTCCCAATGATGTTTGCTCCGTCCCATCACGTGACCACTCTGAGGAAGACCGATAGTGAGCGGTCGAAACTGTCAGGTATGAAAACAAACTCTTGGTCTGTAAAAAGAACCTAATAACATAAAGTTTCAGAGGAACATTGAATAATCCAAATCGTCATTGAGGCCCGGTTGTTATGCCCTGACGAAGACCATCTCGCTGATCGAAACGTGTTGCCGTCCCTCCGTGTAATAAAGGACTTTTAATATATTCATTTTTTCAATAAGGGCAACATTCTGTCAAGACAACTCCTGGTATGTTTTTTATGATGTAGCAGCATTATAACAAGGCTTAAAGCATAGAAGAGTACATTTTTCATAATATAGGACCTTTCTAATAACTTTTTTTTTTTGTTTTCCAGCGTGTGCTCACAAATATTCTCTTTATTTTCTGTCGTAGATGTTCTTTCAAACCTCTCGGCGATATGTAAAACTGCCGACTTCTTTGCAGGTCTTAAAAACGGAGCGAAAGTCGAGTCTGGCGCCAGTGACGACGAGCTGACCTCTGACATCTTGAGCCACTACAGCAGCGCCAGCGAAGGAGCCTCGGTCATAGACGAGCCCACAGGTTTCAATATTACACTTCAATGACATATTTTATTATTAAACTATTTACAAACACGACCAGTCAACAGTTTGGACTCACTCTCATTTAAAGGGTCGATATTATATTGTAGATTCTCACTGAAGACATCAAAAAGATAGTATGAAAATGAGCTGTATATAAAATTACAAAACATATTTATTGAATTTTCTTTTCTTTTTTACATAAATCCATAAATGTTGGTTATATTCGAGGTCTTCAGTTTGTATTCACAGTTTAGGAAGTAATATAAACACAAAGGAAAACACATTGAATGAGAGGGTGTGTCCAAACTTTTGACTAGCAGTGTATAAAAAGAAAATTATATAAACATTGATTAAATTATTGTCGATCGTTATTGTTACAGGAAATGAGACTGTAGATGAACAAACCGCTCAGGAGGAGACGGAAGACAAACTCAAACAATGCATAGACAACCTGATGGACAAGAGGTGACGTTTTATTATTCTGTAAATTGTAATGCCTTCAATGTTTTTTTTTTTACTTTACTTTATTTTTTGAGTTTTGGCATTTAAAAGCGCTATATAGAAAAATAAATCGTAATTTATCAAATGTACCAGTAAATTATAATCCCAATCCACTTCACAAACAGTTTCCAAAGTGCTACACAGATACATAACAATAACAACAATAATAAATGATAAAATAAACTGCTGAAATAATCATACTCATCTTAAAATAATAAAACCAATAAAATAAAATAAGAGCAAAATCATAGAATAGCAATAAATAAATAAAACTAATAAAAATACATAAAAAAATAAATAAAAAAACACAAATAATAAACATGACAGGAAGAGAGGGAAAAAAAACAAAACAATAATAATAAAAGAAGGTTCACAGCATACTTTATTGGTACCAACAGGTTAATTTTATTTGGCATTGGGATGGGACGAGATACGGGATTGGGTCAACGAGAAAAGATGAGATTTTAACACAATTCCAAATATATATATATACATTTTTATTTTTTTTTTCAATTTTGTGCTCACATTTTTTTATTTATTTGATTTGTTGTGGAAAAAATGATATATCTCCTGAAGATAAATAATGAATCCATTTGCGAAGCCCGATGAGTTTTTTGGAATATAGATCAAGGTTTGTTCTTGTTACAGCAGATATGGACAGGGCCTCGACCAAAGCCCAACAGCCTCTCCCCACCAGCCGTATGTTCCTGTTCCTACTACATCTCCCACCGTATCTCCCAGTCTCCCCCATGTATCTGCCCAGAGCATTTGAGCTCTGAGTATTTATACAGAAATACAAGTTACATACATATCAAAGCAGAGTGACTTTGGTTTCAGAGGCTGGTACTAAATGAACATACAGTTGAGGACAACAAAGGGCTTCCTGAAGGAGGAGACAGTTGTGCCTGATGAACCTTTACACATGTTCATGACTGGTCTGGGTTTCAGGTAGAAATCACATTCATTTACACAAGACAGATTGAGAGAAATCTTTCCACAATCTAAATTTCTATCACACATTCACATTTTTGTTTCCATTCTAGTGCTTCTTTTCTTTACTCATGAACGTGTAACCCTTTTCTGTTCAATCTAAACGTAAACACTTGGAAAAACAATTTCGCAACATCATTTTTCTCATGCGGCACGAGCTCTTGTACCAGTGCAGAGTGTAGACTAAAATAACTAAAACAATGAATTAAAAACAAGAGTACAAATGTGCCATATGTGCAAAGGGAGCGTAAATAAGATAAATATAATAAAAATCACTTGTTGAGGGCACTGATGGCTGCTGGTTGTACTTGGTCTTTAAATGATGTGAGCAAATGGAGGTGTATTTGAAAATCTTGCCTTTCAGTCAATTGTTTTTGGCAATTAATGTGATAAATATAAAACGATTATGTCCCACTGACTTTTCTAGAAATGGTCTTTATTTTGGTTTTCACTTTGGTGGGATAATACAGTCTATGTCATCACAAAAGTCCCAAACACGGGGACAATTTACAATAAATAAATAAAATAAATAATAATAATAAAGGTAATGTCGCATCTCTATCTGTCAATCAGGTGAACCTCTTTCAAATTCATTCATACTTACTTTGACAGTTCACAATCACAACTCCTGACAGATCAAAAAATTCCTTTGGCACAAAATAAAAATAAATAAAAGTATCTTCACATTTCTATCTCTCGACCAGTGTTGGGAAGGTGACTTTTAAAATGTAATCCCCTACAGATTACAGATTACATACCTCAAAATGTAGTTTGTAACGTAATCCATTAAATTACTTAAAGTGAGTAATGTAATCTGAATACTTTGGATTACTTGATTTGCTGTAGAGAAACAAAGACGAGGATATTTTCGCATAAGAAGTTTTGTCTGCTTAAAGAAAATAAAAAGCCCAGACTTTACTGAACCAAATTAAAAATATTATTGATAGAAGACGAGACGACACGGTCCGCGCGGCATGATTTAGTCCTGTTTTAGTCCTGGTTTAGACCTGGTTTAGATCTGGTTTTAGTCCTGGTTTAGTCCTGGTTTAGACCTTGGTTTAGACCTGGTTTAAGACCTGGTTTTAGACCTGGTTTAGTCCTAGTTTAGACCTGGTTTTAGACCTGGTTTTAGACCTGATTTAGACCTTGTTTTAGACCTGGTTTTAGACCTGGTTTAGACCCAGTTTAGACCCAGTTTAGACCCGGTTTAGACCCGGTTTAGACCTGGTTTAGACCCGGTTTAGTCCTTGTTTTAGACCTTGTTTTAGACCTGGTTTTAGACCTGGTTTTAGACCTGGTTTAGTCCTAGTTTAGACCTGGTTTAGACCTGGTTTTAGACCTGTTTTTAGACCTGATTTAGACCTTGTTTTAGACCTGGTTTTAGACCTGGTTTTAGACCTGGTTTAGACCCGGTTTAGACCCGGTTTAGACCCGGTTTAGACCCGGTTTAGACCCGGTTTAGACCCGGTTTAGACCCGGTTTAGTCCTGGTTTAGACCTGGTTTAGTCCTGGTTTAGACCTGGTTTAGACCTGGTTTAGTGTCCGGCAATGAATGGAATTACAGAAAAAAAAAGGGGGATATAACCCAAAATGTAAAAACAGGACAATATTGCCGTGTAATCCATTTATTTCAACAAAGTAACTGTAATCCAATTACCACTCACTGAAACAGTAACTGTAACTGAATACAGTTACTCATAATTTGTACTCTGATTACATAACTCTGGTACATGTAATCTGTTACTCCCCAACACTGCTCTCGACCAGGTGAACCTTCTCTTTCAAATTCTTTTATACTTGTCTTGTTTGTCCAAAATGCAGGGACAATTCACAATCACAACCACTGACAGATCAAAACATTTCTTTAGCAAAGAATAAAACAAAACTTATTACTTACTGATACTTATTAATACTTTTCTCTCAACCAGGTGAACCCGTGTGTTTCAAATTCATTTATTCTTGCTCATCTTCTTTGTGCAGCGCTAAAACCCGCCTGGCAGCTCTGGAGTCTCTGAAACAGGCCTTCTCCTCCAGATTACTCTACGAGTTTTTGACCGAGCGAAGACTCACTGTGAGCGACTGCCTGGAGAGGAGTCTCAGGAAAGGTCTGTTGGCTTTTAATTACAAACATGTATGTACGTTTTAGATTTTTCTGTCAAATATTACAAATTGCAAATACTCTTATGGTAAAATTTGATACATGAACACTTAAAGTAATAAGAATAAGAGATGAGGTGCATTTAAGGACACTGATATTAATTGTAAAGGTATAAAATGTAAACTTAGCAGGTTTTACACATAGTAATAAAATGTTTTGCCTGCTTGTGTCCATGAAGATGATTGTGCTCTGCCTTGAATATTCCACAATATGGCATTAAATTATATTATTTATTTCGTGTGTTCAATTACAGGCAGACTTATTCAAAATTACCTTGAAAAATGGGTATTGTTATTATAAGTGGGGTCACCTCTTCACAGATCTCACCTGTAATTTGGTAGGGGTGTAACGATACACAAAAATCATGGTTCTGTATGTACCTCGGTTTTGAGGTCACGGTTCGGTTCATTTTTGGTCCAGTATGGGAACAAAATACAAAAAAATTTGTGTGTTTATTAAACCAACAATTAGTTTTAACATTATACAAAAGGCAAAATAAAATAAATGTAAAGTGCTGCCTGGTAATACTAAAAAGTTAAATAAAATATTCTCCAATAATCAACAAATGAAGGAAAAACATACAGAGATTCCGTGCTGGTGCATGACGACCGTAGTTTTGGGAGGATTCACGTAGTCAAGGTGGGGGGAAATTATTGTCAAGGCGGCCGCCCCAATTCCCCCGTGAATATTAAAGAGCCGAGTCTGTGTCGGAATGTAAACACACACAAATAACGCAAATTCACTCGTGCACTGCCCTGCACCGAATCGAACGTCCTGGACCAAAACGCTTCAGCAAAATACATGTACTGTTTCACACCCACAGTGTTGGGAGAGTTACTTTTAAAATGTATTCCCCTACAGATTACAGATTACATATTCCAAAATGTAGTTTGTAATAGAATCCATTAAATTACTTAAAGTGAGTAACGTAATCTGAATACTTTGGATTACTTGATTTGCTGTAGAGAAGCAAAGACGAGGAAATCATAATATAAGATGTTTTATCTGATAAAAGAAAATAAAAAGCCCAGACTTTACTGAACCAAATTAAAAATATTATTGATAGAAAAGGAGGAGACACGTCCACACAGCATGATTTAGTCCTGTTAAATCCTGTTTTAGTCCTGGTTTAATCCTGGTTTAGTCCTGGTTTAGACCTGGTTTAGACCTGGTTTAGACCTGGTTTAGACCTGGTTTAGACCTGGTTTAGACCTGGTTTAGATCTTGTTCAGAACTGGTTTAGTTTCCGGCAATGAGTGGAATTACCGGGGAAAAAAAAAGAAAAAAGAGGGGGTGGGGGGTATAGCCCAAAATGTGAAAACAGGAAAACACCGCTGTGAATTCCATTTATGTCAACAAAGTAACTGTAATCCAATTACCACTCACTGAAACAGTAACTGTAACTGAATACAGTTACTCATAATTTATACTCTGATTAAGTAACTCCGGTACATGTAATCTGTTACTCCCCAATCAGCACACCCCTATAATGTGTCCTCTGTGAACATGAGATTAATGCCATACAGCGGAACATTTAAGGGCGTAACAATAACAGCAGGCTTTACACATAATAAGAAAGAATTTGGTTGTCTGTATAACTTTACATAAACATATTCACCTTTTAACATGCTGTGACCAGTGGCCACTCAAAATTGTGCTTTGATTAAAAACAAAACAAATTTATATAAACCAGCAATAAAAACTTGAGGTAACCTTTTGTATTAGCAAGTAAAGTCTTTCAGGATGGAGACAGTTGTTCAGTGCTGGAGCTCTGTCGTGTGTTTTTGTCCAGGAGGAGGTGAGGAGCAGGCAGCAGCAGCTTCTCTCTTCTCTCTGTTGTGTATCCAGCTCGGAGGAGGAGACGAGGCCGAGGAGGGATTCAAGATCCTCAGACCCGTTCTGACCAGCATCCTCATCGACACAGGAGCCAGCCTCAGCGCCAGGCAGAGCGTCAGTGCAACTTTTTAAGACTTGTGATGCTTTTTGGGGGTACCGTATTTTCTGCACTATAGGGCGCACTGGATTATAAGGAGCACTGTCATTGAATGGTCTATTTTTGAACTTTTTTCACATATAAACCGCACCGGAATATAAGGCGCATTAAACAAAACACAACAGTTGGATAAATCTGTCAAAACTTTATTTAACACGTTCACAATAACTCTCAACTTTGTTCAATTGTGAACGTGTAAAAAAAAATACTGTCTGAGACGCTTAAATTGTTCGTGTATTCACAATAACTCATAATTGTTCAAACAGTTGGGTGATTACGGCGTCCATCACGCCCACATCCCTCTCGTCATTATCCGAGTCAGTGTGGTTACTGTTCCCTGGCAGTTCAGTGATGATTCTGGTCTTGGTGAAAGCTCGGACCACAGTTGATACTGATCCTTAGCTCGGCGCTGTCTCTCTGTCTTGGTGAATGTGTGTTCTCCTTCTCTCATCCACTGCTCCCACGCAGCTCGCACTTTAACTTCATAATAGCCTTGAGTTTAAAGTTGGCGTTGTGAGCGTGTCTCTTGACAGGTGCATTTTGATATTAAAAGGAATCACAGTATGTATTACTCCGTGTTTCTCCTGACTATGGGAGCCGTAATGCTGCAAGTGGTGCGGCTTTGTAGTTTACTAAAGTCGTACTAAGACACCCCAATAAATTCATATATAAGGCGCTCTGGATTATAAGGCGCGCAGTCGTTTTTTGATGGAATTAAAGGTTTTTAAGTGAGCCCTATAGTGTGGAAAATACGGTATTTAAACTACAACACTGAGCTAAAAGGGCTTGATAATAGAAAGTGTTTAAATGACGCAGAACAGATTGGCCCACCTCTTTATAGTCGTGTTCCATCAGATTTTTTTTTTTTTCATTTACTCATTTTTATTGTTGAAAAGTGACATATTTGAACCTCCCGTATATGACCTGAAGCCTCCATTTGTTGTATGACACAAAGAGGTGGACGGACATAGGGGGTAGGTGAAAACAGCTACTCTGAAGTATTACTAACTCAAAACAGCGATGAAAGAATTAAAATACTGTTACAGCATGATGGTTAAAGAATCTATTTGATGATAATATTAATTTCCATAATGTTTATTTCCAGTGCGCCAGAGCTTTGGGAATGTGCTGCTATGTCTCTACTGCTGAAGACGGAGAGGTATTTAAAGAAAAAAAACTTTTAAAAACTATTATTAAAGGTTCATTGTGTAACTTTTCTGGTGGAGGGTCTGTCAAACGCTTTTCTCTGTGGAGATGTTATTGCTTCGTCTGCAGTGTTGGGGAGTAACAGATTACATGTACCGGAGTTATGTAATCAGAGTACAAATTATGAGTAACTGTATTCAGTTACAGTTACTGTTTCAGTGAGTGGTAATTGGATTACAGTTACTTTGTTGAAATAAATGGATTACATAGCGGTATGTTCCTGTTTTCACATTTTGGGCTAAATCCCTTTTTCTTTTTTTTTTTTCTTTTTTTTTTTGTAATTCCACTCATTCCCGGAAAACTAAACCAGGACTAAACCAGGTCTAAAACCAGATCTAAACCAGTACTAATACAGGACTAAACAGGATTTAACAGGATAAAAACATTCTATCAATAATATTTTTTATTTGGTTCAGTAAAGTCTGGACTTTTTATTTTCTTATAACATCTTATGTGAAGATATCCAAGTCTTTGCTTCTCTACAGAAAATCAAGTAATCCAAAGTATTCAGATTACGTTACTCACTTTAAGTAATTTAATGGATTACGTTACAAACTATATTTTGGGGTATGTAATCTGTAATCTGTTGGGGAATACATTTTAAAAATAACCTTCCCAACACTGTTCTTCTGTAATGTTTCACAGTATGGTATTAAACATTTCTGTCATTAATGAGACCAAACCAGACCAAGTTACAGGTCAGATCTGTGGAGAGGCTACCCCGCTCCCAGTCAGAATGTTTGTTTTGCTAGGTATTTTTGAGCTATAAAATGACTTGTAATTGAATAAATGTAAGGCAGAGCTGTTTAAAGTCACACTGTGGAACATTCCAGGCAGAGCAATGACACATCCATAGAAAAAAGTTACACAGTGCACCTTTAAATCAACAGCTGCGAGTATTAGAGGGTTTCCACGGTGATGGAAATCTTGGAAAAGACATGTAAAGTGAAAATGTCAAGTTCCAGGCCTGAAAAAGTCGAGACATTTTGTAAATTCAATGAAAGTTTTGGAGAAGTCGTGGAATTTTTGTTTAGTATCTTTCACGGAACTACAGCTTAAGTTTTCATTAGACTATTCTGATTATGTCTGAACGTCTGCACCTTTTGTTTTAAAAGAGACGACAGTAAATGCACTGACAGGATTTTGAATGTTAAAAAAACTATAAAACCAAAACATAATTGAGTGGAAAGAATTAATGTTTCATATTTAGCCCTAAAAGTGTATTCAATTCTACACATGTAGGTGTTGTGAAGTCATGGAAAGTTCACTTTAGGTCGTGAAAAAGTCATTTGAAATTCTGTCAGTGAAATAGAGTGGGATTCCTCGTATTAGTACAAGCTCTGACTCTGTGTCTCTGTAGGACCTGATTCAGTCTCTGTCTCTGCTGGAGGGGGTCTTCATGGCGTCGTATCCGAACAGAGAGGGGGTCCTGCCCTCGGTGAAACCAGGGACCCCGGCTCTGCACACGGCGGCTCTCCAGGCCTGGGCTCTGCTCCTCACACTGTGCCCCGCCTCCAAGATCAACTCACTGCTGGACAGGTGAGTTTCAAATGTTTCCCGTGTTTATAAACCAGAAGAGACCATTTGTTGTGTGAATTAAATACATTTGTTAGAGCTAATATCATAGACAATACATACCTCGATACTTAGGCCACAGTACGATACAGATCCTGATACGGTGAGCTTTTGATTCGATACAATATATTTCAAATCGATTCAATATGGTTCAATAAAAAATAAAGGCTAAATCACGGCTGTGTTACTAAAAATCTTCATTAAACCACTTCTTGTGCAAAGTTAGTATGAAACACAAACATTTTACTCATCAAAACAGTGAAAATGTCAAATGTGCCGCATAAATTAGTTTCCTTCCACTAAACAAGCAACAAAACTGTAGCTCTGTAACAAAATTGTTGAGTAAAATATACCGAAAATACTCTTGATGATATCGATACAGCAGCCCACGATATTGATACTGTATCATCACATTAAACAATACGATATATCAATATTTCTATATTTTTGCACACCCCTAACTAGCCGCTGCGTTCGAAATAAGAAGTGTTCATGGTGGTGCTTCTGGTTCCATCGACTCAGGTTCCAGTTATGTTTATATTGAAAAACCTCACCCCTCTCTCTGTAACTGCTGCTGTGAGCCTCGCCATTTTGGTCTTAAAATGTTCATATTAACCCACTCTACATGATCCTAGAAGAGTGAACAAACAAAAATATAATTTATAGTCACAAAAAGGGTAGAGAATAATTGGTTGTGGGACATTTATGTAAACGTGATAAACACCAACGAAGATAATCGCCATTTTATCACCAGAATGTGCTGAAAAAAGCTACTTATCCTTGATGTTTTTCTTCTAGATCAGGGGTGTTAAACATATGGCCCGGGGGCTGGATCCAGCCCTCCAAAACCTTTAATCTGGCCCTCGGCTGATTTTCTTCTAAAATATTTGAATTATATTTTAAAACCTGAAGACAGAATTTGCTATTTTTCGCACACCATTCACAGTCAAAACCTCTGATGTGCCCGCACACATGCAACTAGAAATAATAGATTTACAGTTACTATCTACCTTTGTGAGCAGTAATGAACATTAAAAAAACAAATCTGCGGTCAAAGACAACACACAAGCACTTGAATAACATTTTGAAGACAGCATCTGCTCAGGACATGGTGCCTGATATTGATGCACTTGTGCAGGATAAAAAATGCCAAGTTTCAGGAGCAAAAACAAAGCATGACTAAACTGTATGAAATGCAAACAAGTTCATGTTAAAACTTTGTGTTGAAATTGCATTTTTCTTAAAGTTTCAGGTTGTTCATAATATTATAATATTATAATAAGAAAGAGTTCATCAATTAAAAAAGATTTCAGTAATAAATTTGCGATTCTCTGCACAAATATTTGAACTTATTGTTATTTTTGGGGTTTATATGTCATGAGTTTTCTGATCTGGCCCCTTTGGATCATAGTAGGTTGGATACGACCCCCGGACCAAAATGAGTTTGACACCCCTGGTCTAGATCAGATTTAATGCACAATTCTATAGTTGTTTAAAAATTTAACTTATTCATAATATTAAAATTATTCTTATTAAAAAAAAATTTTTAAGTGTCACCTACTTTATTATTGTGATATAATTGTTAGAGCTTTTTGGTGGAGGGTTCATCAGATGCTTGTTTCCACGGAGATGTTCTTGCTTTGTCTGGAATGTTTCACAGTATGGCATTAAACCTTTCTATCTTCATGGAGACCAAACCAGACCAAGTTACAAGTCAGATCTGTGGAGAGGCGACCTCGCTCACTGTCAGAATGTCTGGTTTTCTAGGTATTATTGAGCTATAAAACCACATGTAATTGAATAAATATGAAGTAGAGCTGTTTAAAGTCATATTGTGGAACATTCCAGGCAGGGCAGTGATATCCATAGAAACAAGCAGGTGACGGACCCCCAACCAAGAAGTTACATAGTGCTCCTTTAAACAATGAGGCACAGAGTCGTTGAACACCTGGAAATAGTGGAAATAGTGTAATTTTGGCCCTTTTTAAGTTGACAAAACATCATCCTGTTTTCCTTCTCTCCAAAGCCACATCCCCAAACTGCAGTGCTGCCTTCAAAGCCCAGACGTAAACTACAGAATCGCCGTGGGAGAAACCATCGCTCTCCTGGTCGAGCTCGGACGAGACATAGATGAGGTACACAAATAATCAGAACATTTTTACTGTTAGGAAGCTCAGCAGGAAGGTGATCAATGACCCAACCCATGTTCTTCACAGTCAGTTTGAGTTGATGCCATCAGGCAGAAGGTACAGGGTCCCAAACTGTAAACTGAACAGATTCAAACATTCTTTTGTGCCACTAGCTGTTAAACTGCTAAACTCAGATAATGCAGTTAAAAAATAATTATAAAAGGCTTAGGGATTGTGCAATCAAAACTGCACATAGGTGTAGGGAATGTGCCATTAAAGCTACACATAGGCTTAAGGAATGTGCAATAATTAAATCTGCACATAGGCTAAGGGAATGTGCAATAATTATAACTAAAACTGCACATAGGCTTAGGGAATGTGCAATCAAAACTGCACATAGGCTTAGGGAATGTGCAATAATTATAACTAAAACTGCACATAGGCTTAGGGAATTAGGCTTAGGGAATGTGCAATAATTATAACTAAAACTGCACATAGGCTTAGGGAATGTGCAATAATTAATAGAACAGAAGAATGCAAGGGTTTGCCTGTTAAGGATAATTTAAGGGTCGTGTTGGTGCATCACTCGTGGTCATACTGGTCTCATATTTACTTTGTTTTATGGTGTTTGTTTATGTGCTGCTTTGTGTTGTGTTGTCCTGTTTTTTGATAAAACATGTTACGCCCTTGTCCCAAGACAAATTTCTCCCATGGGAGACAATAAAGGATTATCTTATCTTATCTTTACAAGTGCTAAATAATTATGTAATGTATGTTTTTCAAGTCTGTGTTGAACCAGGCATACATTTCACACTCTTTTTTTGTCTTTTTTTGTCTTTTTTTTCAGGAGTTTGAGGTAGAAGACAGCGATAGTTTGTGTGAATCCTTGAAAAGTTTAGCCACAGACGGCAACAAGCACAGAGCCAAAAATGACCGTCGGAAACAGCGGTCCATATTCAGAGAAGTCCTGCACTTTTTAGAGGTACAGTTTAAACTCTTGTGAGCTTTAAGTCGTGTTATAATGTTGGTACTTCATCAAAAACACACCTGGAGTTGTGTTTTGTTTCATTCACACATGTTTGAGTAACCTTTTGTTGTTAGTTTACATTTACAAACTCATAATGCTCAGTTCCAACTTGTGATGTTATGAAGTGGTAGTTTTCAAGTTTACAGCTGCATTTTGCCTTTAGTTCTGTAGAGATTGGCAATTCTAGGGCTGAAATCATTCAAATGATTCTAGTGAACGTGTGTGGCGTTTAAAATCCAGGATTCCCACGGTCATTGAAATCCTGGAAGTCATGGAATTTAAAGGTTGTATAGAGGATTTTTCAAGGGAAAAGAAATACAGCGGCAGTCCTTTTTCCAAATGTTGTGCATGCGTGACACCACCTTCCTCCTCCACAGCTCCCTCAGTAGAAACATCTCCTCCCGCCTCTTTACTCTAGAAATCACTCTTGTTTACAGCCGGTGAAGTGACCTGTCTAGAAATAATTTAGCGACCGACGCGTCAGTTTTTAGATCCTTCGTCTGCTTCAGTCGCGCCATCGCTGAAAGGAATCTCCAAGAATCACCTCAGTTTGTCTTCGCTCCTTTTCCCCTTCTCTTCTTCTTTCAGCGACCTCAAAAACTGACTTTCTTTTGCGGCGAACTGGTCGTGGATTCTCGTCCGCCATCGCAACAAACTTTGTGCGAACTGCGAGGAAGCGACAGTTTAAAAAAGCCTCTAAAACCCGCTGCATAAACCACATAATCCCTGCGCGCCGCGAGTCAGTTACACTAGAAATGTAGGGAGTTTGATTGACAACCTAACAGCCAATAGATAAAGAGGGAGCCTCGTTTTCTATTGGCTGATGTTTCTCTGGCCTCACTTCGTCCGCAGTTGATAGATTTTCATTCTTTTTTTATTGGTCATCTTAATTACAAGGCTGCCGCATCTCTGTAATGGTATTTTAAACTTTCATTAACAATTTGAAACAAAACAAAAAATCCTCCATACGACCTTTAAGTATCTCTTTCACGCAACTACAGTGTTCTGTTAAGTTTTCATTAGGCTATTCTGATCATTTCTGAATGTCTGCGCCTTTTGTTTAAAAGAGACGACAATAAATACACTGACAGGATTTTGAATGTTAAAAAACTATAACACCAAACCATAAGGTGAGTGGAAATGTTCAAGATTTCATATTTAGCCCATCAATTCTGCACATGTAGGTGCTGTAAAGTCATGGGAAATTCACTTTAGGTCAGACATGTGAAACTCAGGCCCGGGAGACCAAATTTGGCCGGCGATATAATTATATTTGGCTCGTGAAATCATATCAAATATGTATTAGAGCTGCCCGCCGGCTACAGATAGACTATAGATAGACATTATTTATTTAAAATGTTGTTATTATTTTATATTCTGCTTGTTCTGGATTCATAGTTTTAGTAAAACTATTATTACACATTTATTTTAATGAGAAAAGATTTAACATTACATATCTCAATAGAAGAGAAAACATGCAGATGTTGTTGACATTTTTCAGTAAATATTTAGTTTGGCCCACGACTTGGTCCCAGTTTTTCATTTTGGCCTCTGTGAACTTGAGTTTGACACCCCTGCTTTAGGTCATGAAAAAGTGATGGAAAAGTTTAGACATTTTGTCGGTGAAAAACCGTGGATACCCTGACAATCAAAGTGGAGCACTTTGTATATTACCACGTGACATCACAAGGAAGAACAGAGTGTTTTCGGTTTGAGGGAAGAACTCAAGCTAAATATGCAGAGTTTGTGTGGTAAACATGTGAATGAAACAAAACACAACTCGAGGTCTGTTTTCAATAAGGGAACAACATTATAACATAGATTAGAAAATGGTGCAGTAGGGGTCCTTTAACTCTTCTTCACAAAGATGATGAAGAAACAGATTTTGACTCATTTCTGCGTTATTTCTGTAGAATGAGGAGTTCACAGAGGAGAAGATTCGTTTCGGAGTGGAGAGCGTTTACATCGACAGCTGGACGAGAAGACGGATCTATGACGCCTTTAAAGAAATACTGGGCTCTGGAGTCAGGCACCACCTACAGGTCAGTTAAAGAATCACTGTGTAACTTTTTAGTGAGGGATGATTATGTTTTGCCTAGAATATTCCACAGTAAGACATTAAATAATATTGTATATTTGATGTATTTTATTAAACGTAAACCAGGTATAGTCAAAGATACCTGGACCCGACTATCTAGCACTTTTATTATGTAATCAAGTAAAGTAACATTATACGTATTTTTTATTTCACACTTTATTTATATGTTGTGTGAAACTAACTGAATTGTGTGTTCATTTTAGTTCAACCCGCTCTTGAGAGACATCTTTGGCCTTGGAGCTTCTCTCATTTTAGACCCTGTTGCTGTTAAAAACAACAAGATTTCACGTTTTGAGAAGGTAAATACTCAGATTTTATATTTTTAGTTTCCTTTCCTTATTGAACATTACGAGTGATGGGAAGAGCTCTTTGAAAATGTATTTAGTTACAGAATACTGAATACCTGCATTAAATTGTATTTTGTAACATATTCGTATATACATGGTCCAGTCTAAGTACTGTATTCTCAATACATAGAACAGACATGTCAGACTCAGGCCCAGGGGCCAAATTTGACACTCGTTATAATTATATTTGGCCCGCGAGATCATTTCAAATATGTATTAGAGCTGCCCGCCGGTTACAGACAGACTATAGAGACATTATTTATTTAAAATGTTGTTATTATTTTATATTCTGCTTGTTCTGGATTCAGTGTTTAAGCAAAACTATTATTAAACATTTATTTTAATAAGAAAAGGTTTAACATTACATATCTCGAAAGAATAAAAAACATGCAGATGTTGTTGACATTTTTCAATAAATGTTTACTTTGGCCCACGACTTAGTCTCAGTTTTTAATTTCGTCCCTTTGTGAATTTGAGTTTGACACTAGGGCTGTCGCGGTTAGGGAATTTCTCCTACGGTGCAGTATAGTGGCTCAACAACAGATGATATCGCAACCCCTCCCCCACCCCACATCCCCCGGAGTTACAATATTTCCATCGGCACTGAAAACTCTCTCCGATGATGCACATTCACATGCACCTTGGTTGTCGTGTGGATATAACGTGTGTAGCGTGGGAGAAATAACACTTGTCTTTGGAACAAGTGCCGCTGCATCTCTCCAGCTCTCACTGTGGCAGCTCGGGTCAGAGTCCTGCACCAGGTCGGGTACACGGGGACTTAAGAGAGCACGCGGAGCAGGTGTCCACAAAGTGCGATCGGGTGACGGCTGCATTTACCTCCGTGCAGCGCGGAGCTCCTGCAGTCCTTTCATCTGCGGTCACCCGACAGTCTTCACAGGCACACCTTAGTCCTGGGTTAGTCCTGGGTTAGTCCTGGGTTAGTCCTGGGTTAGTCCTGGGTTAGTCCTGGGTTAGTCCCGGGCAGAATGTTAACGGGTCCGTGCGGGTGCAGGACTCTGGGTCGGGTCATGTGGTCAAGCCCTACTTGACCCTGAAATAAAATATTTTTACACTGAGTTGCATTTAAATTAGTGTGAAAACTAAACATAGTATTAATAACCAGAGAAGTCGACAGGGGGGACAAAGGGGGTTTGTCCTGGGCCCCGAGGTCTTAGGGACTCAGAATTGGACCCTTTTAATTTATTTTGGAGGGAGGCCTATCTGAGACTTCTTGCCCTGGGCCCCCAAATTTATGTGGACGGGCCTGTTAATAATATGTTTGTTTCACTGTTTTTAAAACATTTTCTATCACTGACTGAAGATGGGAAAAATCACACCTGCACTCATGGCAAGAGCAGTGTTTTCTATTTTTTCTCACTGATTCTTTGCAGTTTGAAGCCTAAATTGCATGATAAAATACCATAATTTACTCCTTTGTTTTATAGTGTATTCTGAATACAACCAAATGAAGTAACTGTACAGGAATACAGTTACTCACATTTAGTACTCAGAACACATATTCTTGGTGCATATATCCAGTTGCTTCCCAACACAAGAATTATTCTTTTATAATTTCATCTGTTTTATTTATTTATTTGTTTTTCAGCATCTTTTCAACGCTGCTGCCTTCAAAGCACGGACGAAACTGAGGAACAAAGTGAGGGACAAACGCGCCGACGTCATGTGACCGGAGCACATTCGCAAAAAGTTTAGGAAAATATAAATCAAGACGGAACTGAAGCCTACAGAATGGACTCTGCCTCTTTTGTCTCATCCAGCATGGTCGGCTGCCCGTGCTCCAAGTCGGCCAGTTCCTCTCCGAAAACCCCGACGCCTTAGCCAGACTTCACCCTCTGCCTTGAAAAACCAACCACACATGGACCAAGGTTTTAGCAAAATGAATATTATGCGCGCTGTCTCAGGTTTACAGTCTCAAATACTATTGCTGTACTTTCTATGGCAATGTACAGACCTATGCATTTTCACTTTAAGTTAGTTTTTCAAATAATATTACAATAAAACAGGTCACATATTTAGGAATGGATCGGCCCTGGTTCATTGGTGAATCTAATGGGCGAAATACTTTAAAAAGACATTTAAAGGGCCCTTATTATGTTATTTTCTGATGTATGTAATTATAATGTTTTTTCCTCATCAAAAACAGACCTGGAGTTGCGTTTTGTTTCATTTACCCATTTACCGTATTGTCCACACTATAGGGCGCTCTGGATTATAAGGCGCACTGTCATTGATTGGTCTATTTTCTAACTTTTTTCACAAATAAACTACACCGGACTATAAGGCGCATTAAATGAAATACAACAGTTCGATAAGTCAGTCAAACTTTATTTAATACGTTCACAATAACTCTCAACTTTGTTCAACTGTAACGCGTAAAAAAAAAACTGTCTGAGATGCTAAATTGTTCGTGTATTCACAATAACTCATAATTGTTCAAACAGTTGGGGGATTACGGCGTCCAGCACACCCGCATCCCTCTCGTCATTATCCGAGTCAGTGTGGTTACTGTTCCTTGGCAGTTCAGTGATGATTTGGGTCTTGGTGAAAGCTCGGACCACAGTTGATACTGATCTTTAGCCCGGGCGTCCACGATCCGTCGGCAGATCGTGGCGTAAGTCGCTCGGCGCTGTCTCTCTGTCTTGGTGAATGTGTGTTCTCCTTCTCTCATCCACTGCTCCCACGCAGCTCGCACTTTCACTTTATAACAGCCTTGAGTTTAAAGTGAGCGTTGTGAGCGTGTCTCTCGACAGGTGCATTTTGATATTAAAAGGAATCACAGTATGTTTTACTCTGCGATGCTCCTGACTACAGGAGCCGTAATGCTGCAAGTGGTGCGGCTTTGTAGTTTACTAAAGTCGTACTAAGACACCCCAATAAATTCATATATATAAGGCGATCTGGATTATAAGGTGCACAGTTGTTTTTTGATGAAATTAAAGGTTTTTAAGTGCGCCCTATAGTGCAGAAAATACGGTATACAAGATTACTCAAACGTGAATGAAACAAAACACAACTCCAGGTATGTTTTATGAAGAGGTAAAACCATTATAACATGGCTTAAAACGCACAAGAGTCAGTTTTGTGTCATATAGGACCTTTTAACTTGAGCCAAAAACATATTTGATCATGCTTTAAAAAACAACTATTCTTTTACTGGCCCCTTGAGGCTGGAGGTGGTATTACAAGTTAAAGTATAAACACCATTTCTACCTTTACTACTGCTTTTCTTAGTGTTCTGTTATTTCTTTAAATCTTCTAATTTTCACATCTAGAGCAGTAGGAACCCAAACTAATTTTATTCATGTTTTTGTGACACTACTTTGTACAAAAGTATAATTATTCTTTCTAAACCTTTAATCCTCAAGAGACAAGGGCCTGTGTATTATCATGGTGGTTGGAAAATGTTGTTTAAGCGCTCCCTCGAGGAACCAGCTAGGGACTGCAGCTCTCTCTTCAGTCTATCTCAAACCAGAGCCATGGTTTAATCTGCCAAAAATGAAGTGTGTTGTGAGAGTTTATTTAACTTTTTAAATAAATAATATCTATAGGAGACTCCCAATGGGTTTGAGAAGCTATAGTCTTTGTACTCAGATGAATTTATGAGAGAAGATATCCAGTTTTAACCATTGTGTTGGAGAGAAGTGTGTTTTACTCCTAATTTATTACAAATCCGGGTGGTGCTGTGGTGCCGTTTACTCCGTCTGGTTTTCAGACGGACAGGAAATGTGGAAATGTGTGCAACTTGAATCAATAAAAAAATGAAATACACCTTAAATATGTATTAGTCTGGGTCACTCGGCTTATTTTATCACTGTTCCAAGTTGTGATGTCATGTGGTAATACAGGAAGTGCCCCACTGTGTGTTTTTTTTTGTTTTTTTTTTTTTAACTCCATACACCTTTACTGGAATCATCTGGATCATTTCAGCCCTGGAAGTTACAGCAGGGTTCCCACGGTCATGGAAATCCTGGAAAAGTCATGTTATGTTGTATATTCAATGAAAGTTTTGGAATAAGTCATGGAATTTTAGTATCTCTTTCACACAACTACAGCGTTCTGTTAAGTTTTCATTAGGCTATTAAGATTATTTCTGAACATCTGCACCTTTTGTTTAAAAGAGACGACAATAAATGCCCTGACAGGATTTTGAATGTTAAAAAATTATAATACCAAACCATAAAGTGAGTGGAAAGGGTTAACATTTCATATTTAGCCCTGAAAGTCTGATGAATTCTACACATGTAGGTGCTGTAAAGTCATGGAAAATTCACTGTAGGTTGTGAAAAAGTCATGGAAAAGTTTTGAAATTTTGTCAGTGAAAACAAGTGGGAACTCTGTTACAGGCTCTACTAAACAAAAGGTAAAAGGTTCGCCTTTAACTTGAAAACTACCGCTTCATGACTTAGACCAGGCATATCCAAACTACAGCCTGTGGGCCAAATGCGGCCCTCGAACTAATTTTTCTTGGCCCTCAGGCTTCCAGGTGACTTGACCCAAATTACCTTACATCAATTAAAAATTAACTTTTTACTGCAAGTTTTTTGAAAATCAACTTTGATAAAGCTAATATTGAATAATTAGTGTGTGGTTTTGAGGATCTTGGCATGAATAAAGGACAGACGGCTCATTCTAACGTGTTAAACATCCACATATTTCAATTTTCAATTATTCCCTGTACTGAGCACCAGTGTACGGCCCTTGATCGGCCCCCTGCTTCGTCTGTGTTCAGATATGTGGCCCTTGATGAAAAAAGTTTGGACACCCCTGCTTTAGACAAACTGTACTGATCCACAAGGGAAATTCACATGACAAGGTGGAACGGAGCATTTTGAGCTTTGGAGATGTAGACAGATTAATAATGCAGGATTTCTCAAACACATATGAATGAAACAACACAACTCCAGGTCTGTTTTTGAGCAAGTAACAACATTAAAACATGGATTCAAGCTCACAAGAGTTAATTTTGTGTAATATAGGTAAGTGCATGTAACTTTTCTGGCGGAGGCTCTGTCACCTGGTTCTCTCTATGAAGATGTTGCCTGGAATGTTCCACAGTATGGCATTACACTTACTTATCTCTATGGAAACACCAGGCAGGTGACACCAAATGGCCAAGAGAGGCGAGCCCACTAATAGTAAGAATGCATGTTTTTAGGTCAATAAAACCAATGTTATTGAGTAAATTCCAAACCAGTTTAATTTCCATGGAGACGAGAAGGTGGCAGACCCTCAGCCAGAAAAGTTACACAGTGTATCTTTAACTGAAGAGCAGTGATCACAATGGATTTTTTAAAACTTACTTATGGAAGCCCTGAGAGGCAAGAGAAAAAAAAAGAGGCTCTATTTTGTAAGTGTTTTTTTTTTTTCACCAACTCAAAAAAAAAAAAAAAAACTCTACTTTTTTTTTTCTTTTTCTCTTGTGTTTTTTTTTATTATTTTTTTTTAAATTTTATTTATTTTTTGCTGTTGATGTGGCTGACGGAAAAAAAAAGTGAGAAAAAAGAGCGAGAGTGGGGATCACTGCTCCAGGCTGGAAGACAGAACGCCGCACTGCCTCTAGTTTTAGCGGGACTGAGGTGCACCCTGACCCGAACAGACATGAAAGGACCAGGACTGTACCAGGACTGTTGGGAGGGGCCTGGAGGTGCGTCCGTCGTACACGTTAGGGCGCACCTCAGCCCCGCTAAAACCAGAGACAGTGCGGCGTTCTGTCTTCCAGCCTGGAGCAGTGATCCCCACTCTCGCTCTCACAGAATGACAGCGGATCAGTGATGCATTGATCTTACTTCTCATATTACTCATAAAAGAGAACATAAAACATAAAACTCATGAAAAGACTGTATTCAGCTAGAATAAAAAAACACAACCTGTACCAGGTGAGTTTCAAACCCTGGCCTCCCACGTCCCAACTCAGAACCTAACGCCACAAGCCAAATCTCTGGCGACTTGCTGGAAATACTTAGGCTCTGAGTAGTGTTGTTTTTTTGTTTTGTTTTTTTCATCAGCCACACCAACAGTGAAAAAAAAAGAAAAAAAACACAAGAGAAAAAAAAAAAAAAAAAAATTTTTTTATTTATTTATTTTTTTTTTTTTAGAAAAAAAAAAAAGAATTGTCGAAAAAAATATGTAGAATTTTTTTTTCTTTTTTTGAGAATTTTTTTTTTTTTTTATTCTTTTTGAGTTGATGAAAAAAAAAAAACACTTAGAAAATAGAGTCCGTATTACGACGGAGTATAAGGGTCAGATGAAAAAAAAAAAAAAAATGCTGGCGCTACGAGAATAAAGTCGTAACATTTTGACATTAAAGTCGGAATATTTTGAGAATAAAGTCGAAGTTAAAATAAAGTCGGAATATTATGAGAATAAAGTTATAATATTACGAGAATGAAGTCGTAATAAAATCAAAGTCAAAGTGAAAAATGCAGCAGAAGATAAACCTTGTTTTTCAATATAAAACCAAAAATAAGAAAACGAACAACAATTTTCTTCATTATTTGCGCCTCCGGACTGAACCAGGACTGAACCAGGACTAAACGAGGTCCGAGACCAGACAGGGACTGAGACCAGGATTTAGACCGGGACTAGACAAGGACTGAGATCAGGATTGAGACCGGGAACAGGACCAGGACTGAGACTGGGAATGAGACCGGGACCAGACCAGGACTGAAAATGGTTTAGTCCTGGTTTAGTCCCGATTCAGTCCTGGTTCAGTTTTGGTTCAGTCCGTATGCGGCGCAATATTCCCACATCGCATTTTAAAGTCACGGAAATGCCATTTCCCATTTCCGTGACTTAAACCAGGATTAAACCTGGACTAAACCGTTTTCAGTCCTGGTCTGGCCCCGGCCTCAGTCCTGGTCTGGTCTCAGTCTCAATCCTGGTCTTTCTGGTTTGGTTCCGGACCTGGTTTAGTCCTTATTCAGTCCTTGTTCAGTCGAATGAACGAATGATACACAGATTCTTCTCCTTTACAAAATGCTCCAAATTCTCCATTCGTTCAGACTTTCCGAGCAGCCGATATTCTCCTAATATTATGACTTTATTTTGACTTTACTCTCATAAAATTACTACTTTATTCTCGTAAAAATATGACTTTATTCTTTAATGTCGAAATGTTACGACTTTATTCTAGTAGCGCCAGCATTTTTTTTTTTTTATCTAAC
>NW_026571515.1:5795639-5943139 GCF_026225935.1 Boleophthalmus pectinirostris | reverse complement strand
TACAAATTATGAGTAACTGTATTCAGTTACAGTTACTGTTTCAGTGAGTGGTAATTGGATTACAGTTACTTTGTTGAAATAAATGGATTATATGGCGATATTTTCCTGTTTTCACGTTTTGGGCTAAATCCTCAGGTCTAAACTAGATCTAAACCAGGTCTAAAACCAGGTCTAAACCAGGTCTAAGCCAGGACTAAACCAGGACTAAAACGAGGTTTAAACTAGATCTAAACTAGATCTAAACCAGGTCTAAACCAGATCTAAAACCAGGTATAAACCAGGACTAAACCAGGACTAAAACTAGGACTAAAACCAGGTCTAAACTAGATCTAAACTAGATCTAAACCAGGTCTAAACCAGGACTAAAAGGACTAAACAGGTAAACTAAACTAGATCTAAACTAGATCTAAACCAGGTCTAAACCAGGTCTAAACCAGGTCTAAACCAGGTCTAAACCAGGACTAAACCAGGATTAAACCAGGACTAAACCAGGACTAAAACCAGGTCTAAACTAGATCTAAACTATATCTAAACTAGGTCTAAACCAGGTCTAAACCAGGACTAAAACAGGATTTAACAGGACTAAAGCTGCACGGACGTGTTTCCTCCTCTTCTATCAATAATATTTTTAATTTGGTTCAGTAAAGTCTGGGATTTTTATTTTCTTTTATCAGACAAAACATCTTACGTTACAATTTCCTCGTCTTTGCTTCTCTACAGCAAACCAAGTAATCCAAAGTATTCAGATTACATTACTCACCTTAAGTAATTTAATGGATTCCGTTACAAACTACATTTTGGTGTATGTAATCTGTAATCTGTAGGGGATTACATTTTAAAAGTAACACTCCCAACACTATAAACAGTACAGTTATATTTAATAGGTCCTAACTAAATATGTGAGAATGAATATGCAGTAACGACAATAACCGAAATATCGTGATATCGATTTTTTTTTGCTTAAATGCATTGTTTTATAGTAGAAAAAGCTAATAAACATCGGGAACTACATATCCCATGATTCATTTCAGCGCAAACAACGTGAAGAAATATGTTTTTTACTTGAATTCTTGGGATTATGACGGAAATAATTCACAATAAAGTCATGTCAAGGTAAAGTGTCCTAACTACAATTATATAAGCCTCTCCAAAATATCGCAATAAATATCGTACTGTGAGATTTGGATATCGTTACATCCCGAGTAATGAACGATACCGATAAAAGCCTTATTGACGTCTCGTGTGTGTCGTACAGACTGGACTCAGAACGACCTGGTCCGCGGTTCCAGACTCAGTTTCTGCCAGAGGTGGACTTTGCTGATTGAAGAGAAAAACAGAATCCAGTGTGTCCTCCCCCCAGGACCCGCTCTTCCTCTCGGCGCAGAGTGAGTTAACTATTTCAATTACGTCCATGAATCAAATGTTCCGTAATGGTATGCAAACACACTGTCATCATGCCGCGGTCTGAAGTGGGTCAAACGAAACGGGACACGTCGTTTCTTTGTACAAGGTCAATGAAGCAGATCTGTTTCCTAAGAAGAATAACTACAAGTGTTGAGAAATACAATATTCAGTTGATACGTGTTCATTTATTAAAGGTGCACTTAAATTTGTAAATTTTCTGGTGGGGGGTTTGTTACCTGCGTTTTTTTTTCTGCTTTGCCTGGAATGTTCCGGCCTGATTCATCAGCCGGTTTCACTTTTATGGAAACAGTCTGACCTCTCAGCATTAGGATAGGCGGGTACTTTTTTAAAATTTAACCAATCGCTGCTATTTGGTCATGATGTATGTAATGCGCCGCTAACTGGTTTATTAAACTTTTCCCAAATCCCGTAGGAAGAAGGACAATAACGTCTTTCCCCTTGTTAAAATTCACCAAATATTCTCTTTGTTCGGGCTTTAAATCCTCGATCTCGACTTGGACTCGAGTCGGGCTTCAGTCACTATTTTTAGGACTTGAGACTTGACTTGATAAAATGGACTTGGATTTGAAGGTCAGTGACTTGGGACTTGACTCGGACTTGAGGCCTGTGACCTGAGAAGACTTGAGAAGCACTTTTAAATCTGAATTCTTTCTATTCTGACTGTAATGATTCACACCAAGATCTCGTCAAGACATTTAAGGAAAAATGAACATTTCTACATCTCTCACATACTCTGTAAATACTCATATATAAATATACTATGATTTTTTAAGTACAATTTATCTAAAAGTCATAAATTGCAAAAATCTAAGCTTTGGTTTAAAGGCTTGAAATGATTTGAAGGTCAAAGCAGACGACTTGGACTTGAGTTGGACTTATGGGCCAGTGACTCGAGACTCGACTTGGACTTGCCTGTATTTGACTTGGGACTTGACTCGGACTTGAGGTCAAAGACTTTAGACTTACTTGAGACTTGCAAAATGACGACTTGGTCCCTCCTCTGATCTCGGGAATCGTTGCCAACACTGAATATATGGCTCTTCGCTGATTGGCCGGTGCCCGAACTCGCACTTCCTGTTTTTTTTTTTACCGTTTAGTGTCTTCTGATTCCTGACCTAGTCGCTGGAGAGAAATTAAATTGAGTAGAGGCACTAGGTGGCGCCAGCCTGACTAAGAATAGCATAAAAAAATCTATTTATCTGATCTATTTATGCAATTGCAGGTGTTTTTTATGTTCAAAAATATCTTGAAAAACCTACAGTCTTTATCTGAATGGGTCGCCTCTCCACAGATCTGTCCAGTAACTTGCCCCAGTGGCACTACTTGCTTGTTTCCATGGAGATGCATACATGTAATGCCACACTGTGAAACATCCCAGGCAAAGGAAAAGTATCTTCATTAAGACAAACATGTGGCAGAACCTCCACCTAAAATAGTGTTCCTTTAAATAAAAAGTTTACATAATGAACTAACATTTTTTTTGTTTATTAAGTATTCAAATATTCAGGTATTATTATTGCTTTGTTATTGATTAATTACAAATGATTAACTGCACTGTGTAACATTTCTAGTGGAGGGTCTGCTACCTGCTTGTCTCCATGGAGATGTTATTAGTTTGTCTAGAACAGGGGTCAGAAACCTACGGCTCGAGAGCCACATGTGACTCTTTCATCCTTCTGTTGTGGCTCCTTGTAACTTTGGAAAATAAATAATGAGTATTTAATTACAATGCATTTTTATTTAGTTTTTAAATTTAATGCTAAATTTGTAGATAATGGTAATTTTCTAACATTAAAATAAAATGTTTTTAATATTTTTGTCACTTAAAATATGCATCACAGTCGCCGATGTGCAGCACATATCTGACAGCCCGGACTTTCCGGCACCTTCACCAGCAGCACGATTTATTGAGCTTTTCGGTCTCTGGTAGTTAATTGATGATTAAATCCAAGAAAAGAAAAGTTTCTGAAGAAAACAGAACGTTTAATGCTACGTGGGCAGATTCGTGCACGCTTCAGTACTCGCGATAAAATGATGACGGAACTCAGGAGCAGGCGGCATTTTTGGTTCATTGCGGGCTTGGTAATTTAAGTTTGATTTTTATTTCCTACAAGGAGAACTCAAATAGACTCAAATAGTATTTTATTTGAAAGTAATAAGTGCCTTTTTTCAGTTCAAAATGTTTTTGTTTCATGCAGAAATAATATTCCGTGTTCTCTGTCGCATTTCATTGATTTTCTAAATGCAACACACTATAGTTTTTTACACAGAGCACACGGATAAAACAAAAATGATATGTAGTGTTCTCCTCATTTTAGATGTGAAAAGGATTTTGTGTCTCCAGGTGTTTTCTTTTCTGTGGGAGACGCTCCAAATGGCTCTTTGAGTATTTAAGGTTGCTGACACCTGGTCTAGAATGTTCCACAGTACAGATTAAACCTGTCAATCATGAGGGAAAGAAGCAGGTCACAGCACTACACTACATTACAAATCAGATCTGTGGAGAATCGCCCCTATTCACAGAAGGAATTATTGTATTTTTGAGCAACAGAACCACCTCTAATGAATAAATGCTGGATAGATATTTTTAATCTTATACCACTGAACATTCAAAGTGTTAACATCTCCATGGAGACACGCAGGTAGCAGACCCTCCACCAGAAAAGCTGCAGAGTGCATCTTTAATTGTTAAACACCGTTCCAGTGCATTACAAAACTTCGCCTTATCCTTGTAGAGTTTGTTTGCACATTGATTAAAATAAAAAGTTACTGCAGGTATCAGGGACAAGGACACACGTGAAACCAAACCAAAATACTCCCAACCAGGAATGTAAATAAAATCTTTTGGTAAATCTGTAGTTGTCATATGTTTTTCTCTTCCTCAGATGCCTCAGTTCATTCTCTCCCGTCCAGGGCCTCAGAGCAGTTATCAAAGACGTAAATGGACACCAGCTTCTCGAGGTAGAAGAAAATCATGTTTAATGTTTAATATAAATAGTGAGAAATGGTTACAGGAGTTTGATGTACTTTTTTTTTTTTTTTGTATTTTTGTTTGTTTTAGGTTTGGGACGAACGTGGTCTGAGAAAGTGCCTGAACCTCACAGCCCTCAACCAACATGGACGGGTCTATGATGACGGTGAGAAAATTATTATTATTATTTTTTTTATACTGGGTTCCAAATTAAATTAAAGTTCCCATATTACGTTATTTTCTGATCTGTGCTATAATGTTGTTTCCATCGCAAACAGACCTGGAGTTGTGTTTTTTTTTCATTGTTTCACATGTTTAACACACAAACCCTGCAGATTTAGGCCTGAGTTCTTCTCTTAAACAGGAAACACTCTGTTACACCTTGTGATGTCATGTGATAATACAGGACGTGCTCCACTGTGTTTTTTAAACTACAAACACTAGAATCACTTGGATAATTTCAGTGCTGGAATTGCCGATCTTTACTGAACAAAAGACAAAAGGTAGACATGACATGCGGTTGACATGACATCACAAGGTGGAACAGAGCATTTTGAGCTTTGGAGACTTAGACTAATAATAAAGTGTTATAAAGATGTATGAATGAAATGAAACACAACTCCATGTACTGTATGTTTTTGAGGAGGTAACAGTATTCTAACATTTCTCTCAAGAGTCAATCTAGACCAGGGGTGTTCACACTTTTTCATCATGCGAGCTACTTACAAAATGACCAAGTCAAAATGATCTACCTAATACAAAGCCAAGCAAACTGCACTGAAACACTCTGTGCCCCTTTTTTGGACCCTCACCCACAGTTTGAGAACCTCTTCTTTAAGAGAACTTCCTCTGGCACTTTACACAAAACTGTGAAAAAAATGAAGGAAGATTTTTAAACCTGTTTTTTAAAGTTCCAAACTGGAGTTGCATTCTTTTCTGGTTTTGCAGTGATATTTACCAGCCTCTGCACATTTACCAAACCAAACGCACATCGTGACAAACACAGATGCATTTGTGCACTTTTGTTAGACAAACTTCAGCCAAATGTGGCAGTAGGTCTGTTCTGTAGATCCGCTCTATGCTGTAGACCTGCTTTGTGCCAACACTGTAAACACAAATTTAGACTGGTTTTTGCTTCACGTTTGGTCTTGCTCTTCTAATCAGCCGCACTGTGGGAGGGGCTTGTGTTCGCTGTACGCAGGAAGGAGCGAGAGCGTGAAAAGGCGAGGGGCGGCGTGCTGACGTGAGGCAGATGGACAGGTAGGATGTTTAGGAAGTTGAACCTGCCCTGTGATGCACGCTGGTACACGAGGGCACACGCTGTCGCAGACGAGCCGTGCATAGGGAGCGTGTGTGTTTGTGATGCGCCGTAGAGTCTCCGCGGGTTTCAAATGAGCGCACAGGCTGCACTGAGACGCCCCACACGCTCCTGCACCCGCTACAAGTTTATTACCAACAGCAGCGGCCGTAATGAAATATGATCACACTTGTTGAGTGTCAGACCTCGAGTGAGAGACAAGACCGAGTCCAAACGTGATCGAGTCCGAGACGAGACACGGTGATCTACCCACACGACCTTGACGATCGACTGGTAGATCGGGATCGACGTATTGAGCACCCCTGGTCTAGCGACATTAAAAAAGTTATTAATAGTGGTAATATTCTTCTTGTTGTATATTTTTAGTGCACTTTGGCTGTCTGTCCTGGTCACGATGTGAAAACAAACTGTTGTACATCGCTGAGAAAAAAACAGAGTCACCAAACGCCTCATCTGGAGACGTGAAGGTGAGAGACGTGCTGTGTGCTGTCTTCTCAGCTACAGGTGAAAATTCTGGGAATTTGGAAAATGTTTGAATAGTACATGGGAGTCAATGGGGAAAAAGGGAGTTAACAAGGTTTGCTCTTATGTAGAAGTGATGTACAGAAACATAACAGCTTAAATGTATGCAACTTCATTTATATAACTTACATAATGTCTAAGGAAAAATAGCTGTGGAGTTTGGAGGTAAATAATAGTTGAGTTTTGTTTGTTCGTAGGAGCGCAGACTGTACCGTGAGGACTGGGGAGAGGCTCTGTCTCAGAAGAGTGTCCCTGTGCTCTGCTGTGTGGACCTGAGGAGCGGGGTCGTCCGTGTGCTGCAGGGGGCTCCAGAGCAGCTCTCAGCAGGACAGGTCTGTGCTCCAGCTTTACACTTTANGGAGACCAAACCGAACCAAGTTACAGGTCAGATCTGCGGAGAGGCGACCCCGCTCACAGTCAGAATGTCTGTTTTTCTAGGTATTTTTGAGCTACAAAACAATTACTTACAATGTGTCTGTGCTACTTTAGAACATTTTAAATCAGTTGTTGCCTTTGAGAAGAAATGAACTTTGTGACCTAGATTATCAGATTTTGTTTTGTTTTTATTTTAACAATATTGTCCAGCCCCAACAGTGCTAAACAAATACACATCAACTTACAGCGCATTTGCACGGGATAAGCAAAGTTACTTTATTTTACTGACATTCACTGAGATTGACAAAAAGAAAAGAAAGAGATAGAAAAGGTGCAATTACAACAACAAACACTGAGATGCAGATTCACACGGGACTCGTATTATCACCGGACGTCTGTGTTTGGCGAAATATAGTTGGTAATTTCCACCAAAATGTTTACTTTACAAATTACAGACACGGAGCATTCGGACGGGATTCAGATCTCAGGAATCCTCCACAGTTATTACAAATCACCACAGGTCAAACTAATCCCGTGTGAATAGAGCTTTATGTTCACTAAATACTGTATTATACAATATCATTGCTATTTTAAAGGTGCACTGTGTAACTTTTCTGGTGGAGGCTCCATCAAATGCTTTTCTCCATGGAGATGTTACCGCTTTGTCTGGAATTTTACAGTATGACATTAAATTAATACATTTTTATCTTCATGAAGACCAAACCAGACCAAGTTACAGGTCAGATCTGTGGAGAGGCGACCCCACTCACACGAATTTCTGTTTTTCTAGATATTTTTGAGCGATAAAAGCACTTGTAATGGAATAAATGTAAAATAGAGCTGTTTAATGTCACACTGTGGAAGATTCTAAGCAGAGCAATGACGTATCCATAGAAACAAACAGGCGACGGACGCTCCACCAGAAAAGGTACACAATGCGCTTTTAAATCTCTTCTTGCGTGCCCCTCAGTCTGGATGCGGTGGGGCCCTCCGTGCGGTTGCTGGAGCAGATCTGGGGCCCCTCGTCTCGTCGTCCCGTGTGGGTGAACGCCGACGTGCTGCCCGGCCCCGGGGGTGTGGCCTCCCCTTTACAGCCCCAGAGCTTCCTGTCCGCCGTGGGGGCCCTGCCTGACCACACTGTGCTCTCTCTCTGGGCTGGACCACCGGCTGGACCCCCGGAGCTGAAAACCCAGGTACAGACGGTGGAGGAGGAGGAGGTTCGGCTATTTTCAATTTAAAGGTGCAATTAAAGAGAAAGGGACTAATGTCAAATGAGTGAGTCGCACCAGCCAGAAAATGTGCACTGTTGGGAAGGTGACTTTTAAAATGTAATCCCCTACAGATTACAGATTACATATCCCAGAATGTAGTTTGTAACGTAATCCATTAAATTACTTAAAGTGAGTAATGTAATCTGATTACTTTGGATTACTTGATTTGCTGTAGAGAAACAAAGACGAGGAAATCTGAACATAAGAAGCTTTATCTGATAAAAGAAAATAAAAAGCCCAGACTTTACTGAACCAAATTAAAAATATTATTGATACAAGACAAAGAAACACGTCCACACAGCAGGATTTAGTCCTGGTTTAGACCTGGTTTAGATCTAGTTTAGACCTGGTTTTAGACCTGGTTTAGTCCTGGTTTAGACCTGGTTTAGATCTAGTTTAGACCTGGTTTTAGATCTGGTTTATCCTGGTTTAGATCTGGTTTAGATCTAGTTTAGTCCTGGTTTAGACCTGGTTTAGATCTAGTTTAGTCCTGGTTTAGTCCTGGTTTAGACCTGGTTTAGATCTAGTTTAGTCCTGGTTTAGTCCTGGTTTAGACCTGGTTTAGATCTAGTTTAGATCTAGTTTTAGACCTGGTTTAGTCCTGGTTTAGACCTGGTTTAGATCTTGTTTAGATCTAGTTTAGTCCTGGTTTAGTCCTGGTTTAGACCTGGTTTTAGATCTGGTTTAGATCTAGTTTAGACCTGGTTTAGTCCTGGTTTAGAGACCTGGTTTAGATCTAGTTTAGACCTGGGGAATTAGCCCGAAATGTGAAAACAGGGGGGTCTTTTAAAGTCTTAAAAAGCTCTTAAATTTCATGTTCCTTAATTAAGGCCTTAAAAAGTCTTAAATTATGTTGTTCCAAGTCTAATTTTTTTCACAAAAGTGTTAAATTTCATACCTATTTGTTGTAAACTGAACTGGACTTCAGTGTGATCTCTGTGTCACTCCACCAGGTCAGGCTCTACACCTCCCTCTTTCTCTTTCTCTTTCTTTCTCTTTCTCTTTCTCTGTTTCTGGTTGAAGCATTTTGAAAGTCAATGTGAAACAAAACAATGTGAAAGTTTAGTTTGTCTTGTTAGAATTACGACTATAAATGAGTTCTGAATGAGATTTTATAATAAAAGTATTTTTTGTTATTTAAAGCAGTGAGTAATGGTCATTATAAGAATTGGATCTGGAGTATTTCACCTGCGTAAATGGGCTCGATGTTGGTCTTAAGTTTCATTGAAGTGATCTTAAAAAGGTCTTAAAAAGTCTTAAATTTGGGGTTGTTAAACCTGGAGACCCTGGGATGGTTTCAGTGTCACTGAAGTCCAGACTTTGTCCATCCATCCAGTGACTTCAGGAAAGTTTCATGGTGCATCCTCCTGGTGTCACAAGTTTCTCTCTCACTCCAAACTTTCTTTCTGCTGCTCGATTTCTGTTTTCAGCTGCAGATTTCACAACTTGCAGTTTGTAAATCTGCAGAATCTGATTTTGTTTTTTTGGGGCATTTGCGTTCAGTTTTCTCAGTCTTTGTCTTTATAAGTTTAAAGTTTAAATGTTAAATAGTCGAGTGGTGCAGAAGTAACGGTGCGATCGACTGACATGATACAGACAGAACAGAGGCTCTTTCTGCAGGAGACATGCGCAGTAGAGCCAAGTGACAGTGGTGCAGGAGGAACAGGAGCAGCAGATCCTCACACACAAGACTAGAACCTCTCCACACTTCACCAAAAACATTTTAATATAGAAGTCACAGGAAACACACAAACCATGAAAAAAAGTGTGACTTATAGTCCAAAAATAAATACATCTATGAACAAGAGAAACAGTGCAAAGATTATACAGTGATTGACATGGCGTTAGGCTTATCTGCTACATACCGTATTTTCCGGATCATTAGACACGGTCTTAAGCCTCTAACTGCATCAAGAAACGGCCGCACGCCACAATCCAGAGCGTCTTATACACGAATCCACTCGGGTGTCCCAGCACGACTTCAGTAAACTACAAACCTGCACCACCCGCAGAACACGCAAACACACACGGAGCAGACAGCGACCGCACAGAGAAACACACCCACAGACACACTCATCACTCCACGCCAACGAGGAACGGAACAGAGGAACGAACCGAAAAAGCGACGAGTGCAACGTGCCGCTTCTAGACACGACTGAACAACTGAGTCACTGTGAACACACCGACAATCCAGACAGCACCCTCCCTACACGCCACAACTGATAATTCAAAAAATAATTGAAAATACGGTAAATTGTTGTACAATTGTCAACATAAGCTCAGTGTGTGAGACGATTTGATTTGGAGAAAAATAAAGAAAGCTGACTGAATTTTCCCTCCTGTGTCTGACCTCCAGGCTACAGTTGGGAGATGGTGCGTGAGATGGAGCAGATCTGCGGAGGTCTGAAGAACCCGGTGACGTTCCCAGTTCGAGCGGCTCTGATGGGTCAGTCTGCGCCGCAGCTGCTCTGGCTCCTGCAGCAGTCCCACAGGTACAACTCCAGCCTGAGCTCGAGCTATGAAACCACCTGTATGTTTTTTTTTGTTTTGTTTTTTTAATGATTCAATATTTATTCAGATTAAATAACAAATACACTGCAAACAGGCTTATAAGGTATCTATTTTCCTGTATTATCTATAAGTGTGCGTTAGGGAGCATCATTTGCCCAAGTTTTTGAAACATTTTTGAAAATTAATCTGTACCTAGTATAAATTTTTTACACTTGCCAAAGTAAATTCCATGAGAAATGTCATGAAATTCTATTGATGTTTACTGGGTCCAACAAGACTCTGACGTTTAGTGCCTGCAGAAGCCTTAAATCTGAGCTGAAAAATCTGTTTTTCCTTAATAACATCAAAAATAATTAATTTAGTCCAATAGTATCAATGGAAGTTGAATATAAATATAGACATTGTGGATGATTTGGTATCAGTTTTATGTCTGTCTCTGAGATATGGCAAAAGTGTCATTTCTTTGGGACTTCAAGGACCTTGAATAAGCAATTATTTTTACAAAATAATAATAATAATAATAATATATATATATATATATATATATATATATGCTTAACTTTACAAAATAATGTTGTTTTTTATTTGAGAAAAACAACTTTTTCTGCCAGAGCTTTATGGACACTGTTAGGATGGAACTTAAAGAGATTTTATTCAGTTGAGCAAATATTCCACAGATTTTCTTTTAATTCGTATTGTCACATTTTAAAATTGGGTACAAGTTGAATTTCTGACATTGGAACAAATGATGCAGCCTATTGTACTAGCGTCATGTGTCCTGAAGAGGGCGACAAAGCCTGAGTCTGTAGTGGTCTTTACGTGAGCCGAATGTCTGGGTGGAAAAAACAGAAGAGCTGTGGAGAGTTCGTTTAATGAGTCTGTGCACCATTCGTTCTTTTGAATTTCAATTAAGAACAAAAACAATAAAATGAGAAAACAGTGACCTGGTGATGGTAAACTACTACTGTAGCCACAGCTGCCCTGGGGCAGACTAACAGAAGCACGGCTGCCTTACCGGCACCATCACCAACACCATCACTCACACTAGGCAGTGTGGGTGAAGTGTCTTGCCTAAGGACACAATGATTGAATTGACTGTATTTAACTGACTCCAGACACGAAGAGAAACATGCAAACTCCACACAGGAAGGTCCAGGCGACCGGGGATCCAACCCAGAACCTTCTTACTGTGAGGCATGAGTGCTAAACACTCAGCCACCATGCCACCGGTGGCTGAGTGACTAGGACTAAATCAGGACTAAACTAGATCTAAACCAAAACTAAACAAAGTCTAAACCAGGACTAAACCAAGACTAAACCAAGGACTAAACCAGGACTAAATCAGGACTAAAACCAGGACTAAACCAGGACTAAACCAGGAGACTAAACCAGGACTAAACCAGGAGGACTAAACCAGGACTAAACCAAGACTAAACCACCAGGACTAAATCAGGACTAAACCAGGATCAAACCAGGACTAAACCAGGACTAAACCAGGACCAGGACTAAACCAGGACTAAACCAGGACTAAACCAGGACTAAACCAAACCAGGACTAAACCAGGACTAAACTAAACCAGGACTAAATCAGGACTAAAACCAGGACTAAACCAGGACTAAACCAAAAACTAAACCAGGACTAAACCAGGACTAAACCAGACTAAACCAGGACTAAACCAGGACTAAAACCAGAAACCAGGACTAAACCAGACTAAACCAGGGACTAAACCAGGACTAAACCAGGACTAAACCAGGACTAAACCAGGACTAAACCAGGACTAAACCAAGACTAAACCAGGACTAAACCAGGATCAAACCAGGACTAAACCAGGACTAAACCAAGACTAAACCAGGACTAAATCAGGACTAAACTAGATCTAAACCAGGACTAAAAAACTAAACTAAACGAAGTCTAAACTGAGACTAAACCAGGACTAAATGAAGACTAAACCAGACCTAAACCAGGACTAAACCAGGACTAAACCTAAACAGGGCTAAACCAGGATCAAACCAGGACTAAACCAGGACTAAACCAGGACTAAACCAGACTAAACCAGGACTAAATCAGGATCAAACCAGGACTAAACCAGGACTAAACCAGGACTAAACCAGGACTAAACCAGGACTAAACTAGATCTAAACCAGGACTAAAAAACTAAACTAAACGAAGTCTAAACTAGACTAAACCAGGACTAAATGAAGACTAAAAGACCTAAACCAGGTCTAAACCAGGTCTAAACCAGGTCTAAACCAGGTCTAAACCAGGACTAAACCAGGACTAAACCAGGACTAAAAACTAACTAGGTCTAAACTAGAACCTAGGTCTAAACCAGGTTAAACCAGGACTAAAGCTGCACGGACGTGTTTCCTCCTCTTCTATCAATAATATTTTTAATTTGGTTCAGTAAAGTCTGGGATTTTTATTTTCTTTTATCAGACAAAACATCTTACGTTACAATATTCCTCGTCTTTGCTTCTCTAAAGCAAACCAAGTAATCCAAAGTATTCAGATTACATTACTCACCTTAAGTAATTTAATGGATTCCGTTACAAACTACATTTTGGTGTATGTAATCTGTAATCTGTAGGGGATTACATTTTAAAAGTAACACTCCCAACACTATAAACAGTACAGTTATATTTAATAGGTCCTAACTAAATATGTGAGAATGAATATGCAGTAACGACAATAACCGAAATATCGTGATATCGTATCGTCAAAAGTCTCACAATAATACCGCGGACTGTCACAATATATTGAATTCCAAGTTGTTTTTTTTTGCTTAAATGCATTGTTTTATAGTAGAAAAAGCTAATAAACATCGGGAACTACATATCCCATGATTCATTTCAGCGCAAACAACGTGAAGAAATATGTTTTTTACTTGAATTCTTGGGATTATGACGGAAATAATTCACAATAAAGTCATGTCAAGGTAAAGTGTCCTAACTACAATTATATAAGACTCTCCAAAATATCGTACTGTGAGATTTGGATATCGTTACATCCCGAGAAATGAACGATACCGATAAAAGCCTTATTGACGTCTCGTGTGTGTCGTACAGACTGGACTCAGAACGACCTGGTCCGCGGTTCCAGACTCAGTTTCTGCCAGAGGTGGACTTTGCTGATTGAAGAGAAAAACAGAATCCAGTGTGTCCTCCCCCCTGGACCCGCTCTTCCTCTCGGCGCAGAGTGAGTTAACTATTTCAATTACGTCCATGAATCAAATGTTCCGTAATGGTATGCAAACACACTGTCATCATGCCGCGGTCTGAAGTGGGTCAAACGAAACGGGACACGTCGTTTCTTTGTACAAGGTCAATGAAGCAGATCTGTTTCCTAAGAAGAATAACTACAAGTGTTGAGAAATACAATATTCAGTTGATACGTGTTCATTTATTAAAGGTGCACTTAAATTTGTAAATTTTCTGGTGGAGGGTTTGTTACCTGCGTCTTTTTTCCTGCTTTGCCTGGAATGTTCCGGCCTGATTCATCAGCCGGTTTCACTTTTATGGAAACAGTCTGACCTCTCAGCATTAGGATAGGCGGGTACTTTTTTAAATTTAACCAATCGCTGCTATTTGGTCATGATGTATGTAATGCGCCGCTAACTGGTTTATTAAACTTTTCCCAAATCCCGTAGGAAGAAGGACAATAACGTCTTTCCCCTTGTTAAAATTCACCAAATATTCTCTTTGTTCGGGCTTTAAATCCTCGATCTCGACTTGGACTCGAGTCGGGCTTCAGTCACTATTTTTAGGACTTGAGACTTGACTTGATAAAATGGACTTGGATTTGAAGGTCAGTGACTTGGGACTTGACTCGGACTTGAGGCCTGTGACTTCAGAAGACTTGAGAAGCACTTTTAAATCTGAATTCTTTCTATTCTGACTGTAATGATTCACACCAAGATCTCGTCAAGACATTTAAAAAGGAAAAATGAACATTTCTACATCTCTCACATACTCTGTAAATACTCATATATAAATATACTATGATTTTTTAAGTACAATTTATCTAAAAGTCATAAATTGCAAAAATCTAAGCTTTGGTTTAAAGGCTTGAAATGATTTGAAGGTCAAAGCAGACGACTTGGACTTGAGTTGGACTTATGGGCCAGTGACTCGAGACTCGACTTGGACTTGCCCGTGTTTGACTTGGGACTTGACTCGGACTTGAGGTCAAAGACTTTAGACTTACTTGAGACTTGCAAAATGACGACTTGGTCCCTCCTCTGATCTCGGGAATCGTTGCCAACACTGAATATATGGCTCTTCGCTGATTGGCCGGTGCCCGAACTCGCACTTCCTGTTTTTTTTTTTAACCGTTTAGTGTCTTCTGATTCCTGACCTAGTCGCTGGAGAGAAATTAAAATTGAGTAGAGGCACTAGGTGGCGCCAGCCTGACTAAGAATAGCATAAAAAAATCTATTTAGTCTGAATCTATTTTTTCAATTGCAGGTGTTTTTTTAATGTTCAAAAATATCTTGAAAAAAACCTACAGTCTTTATCTGAATGGGTCGCCTCTCCACAGATCTGTCCGGTAACTTGCCCCGGTGGCACGATTTGCTTGTTTCCATAGAGATGCACACATGTAATGTCATACTGCGAAACATCCCAGGCAAAGGAAAAGTATCTTCATCAAGACAAGTGTGTGGCAGCAGAACCTCCACCTAAAATTGTGTTCCTTTAAATAAAAAGTTTACATAATGAACTAACATTTTTTTGTTTATTAAGTATTCAAATATTCAGGTATTATTGTTGCTTTGTTATTGATTAATTACAAATGATTAACTGCACTGTGTAACATTTCTAGTGCAGGGTCTGCTACCTGCTTGTCTCCATGGAGATGTTATTGTTTGTCTAGAACAGGGGTCAGAAACCTACGGCTCGAGAGCCACATGTGACTCTTTCATCCTTCTGTTGTGGCTCCTTGTAACTTTGGAAAATAAATAATGAGTATTTAATTACAATGCATTTTTATTTTTATTTTAGTTTTTAAATTTAATGCTAAATTTGTAGATAATGGTAATCTTCTAACATTAAAATAAAATGTTTATAATATTTTTGTCACTTAAAATATGCATCACAGTCGCCGATGTGCAGCACATATCTGACAGCCCGGACTTTCCGGCACCTTCACCAGCAGCACGATTTATTGAGCTTTTCGGTCTCTGGTAGTTAATTGATGATTAAATCCAAGAAAAGAAAAGTTTCTGAAGAAAACAGAACGTTTATTGCTACGTGGGCAGATTCGTGCACGCTTCAGTACTCGCGATAAAATGATGACGGAACTCAGGAGCGGGCGGCATTTTTGGTAATTGATAATTTAAGTTTGATTTTTATTTCCTACAAGGAGAACTCAAATAGACTCAAATAGTATTTTATTTGAAAGTAATAAGTGCCTTTTTTCAGTTCAAAATGTTTTTGTTTCATGCAGAAATAACATTCCGTGTTCTCTGTCGCATTTCATTGATTTTATAAATGCAACACACTATAGTATTTTTACACAGAGCACACAGATAAAACAATAATTATATGTAGTGTTCTCCTCATTTTAGATGTGAAAAGGATTTTGTGTCTCCAGGTGTTTTCTTTTCTGTGGGAGACGCTCCAAATGGCTCTTTGAGTATTTAAGGTTGCTGACACCTGGTCTAGAATGTTCCACAGTACAGATTAAACCTGTCAGTCATGAGGGAAAGAAGCAGGTCACAGCACTACACTACATTACAAATCAGATCTGTGGAGAATCGCCCCTATTCACAGAAGGAATTATTGTATTTTTGAGCAACAGAAACACCTCTAATGAATAAATGCTGGATAGATATTTTTAATCTTATACCACTGAACATTCAAAGTGTTAACATCTCCATGGAGACACGCAGGTAGCAGACCCTCCACCAGAAAAGCTGCAGAGTGCATCTTTAATTGTTAAAACACCGTTCCAGTGCATTACAAAACTTCGCCTTATCCTTGTAGAGTTTGTTTGCACATTGATTAAAATAAAAAGTTACTGCAGGTATCAGGGACAAGGACACACGTGAAACCAAACCAAAATACTCCCAACCAGGAATGTAAGTAAAATCTTTTGGTAAATCTGTAGTTGTCATATGTTTTTCTCTTCCTCAGATGCCTCAGTTCATTCTCTCCCGTCCAGGGCCTCAGAGCAGTTATCAAAGACGTAAATGGACACCAGCTTCTCGAGGTAGAAGAAAATCATGTTTAATGTTTAATATAAATAGTGAGAAATGGTTACAGGAGTTTAGTTTTTTTTTGTATTTTTGTTTGTTTTAGGTTTGGGACGAACGTGGTCTGAGAAAGTGCCTGAACCTCACAGCCCTCAACCAACATGGACGGGTCTATGATGACGGTGAGAAAATTATTATTATTTTTTTTATACTGGGTTCCAAATTAAATTAAAGTTCCCATATTACGTTATTTTCTGATCTGTGCTATAATGTTGTTTCCATCGCAAACAGACCTGGAGTTGTGTTTTTTTTTCATTGTTTCACATGTTTAACACACAAACCCTGCAGATTTAGGCCTGAGTTCTTCTCTTAAACAGGAAACACTCTGTTACACCTTGTGATGTCATGTGATAATACAGGACGTGCTCCACTGTGTTTTTAAACTACAAACACTAGAATCACTTGGATAATTTCAGTGCTGGAATTGCCGATCTTTACTGAACAAAAGACAAAAGATAAAAGGTAGACATGACATGCGGTTGACATGACATCACAAGGTGGAACAGAGCATTTTGAGCTTTGGAGACTTAGACTAATAATAAAGTGTTATAAAGATGTATGAATGAAATGAAACACAAACTCCATGTACTGTATGTTTTTGAGGAGGTAACAGTATTCTAACATTTCTCTCAAGAGTCAATCTAGACCAGGGGTGTTCACACTTTTTCATCATCATGCGAGATACTTACAAAATGACCAAGTCAAAATGATCTACCTAATACAAAGCCAAGCAAACTGCACTGAAACACTCTGTGCCCCTTTTTTGGACCCTCACCCACAGTTTGAGAACCTCTTCTTTAAGAGAACTTCCTCTGGCACTTTACACAAAACTGTGAAAAAAGTGAAGGAAGATTTTTTAAACCTGTTTTTTAAAGTTCCAAACTGGAGTTGCATTCTTTTCTGGTTTTGCAGTGATATTTACCAGCCTCTGCACGTTTACCAAACCAAACGCACATCGTGACAAACACAGATGCATTTGTGCACTTTTGTTAGACAAACTTCAGCCAAATGTGGCAGTAGGTCTGTTCTGTAGATCCGCTCTATGCTGTAGACCTGCTTTGTGCCAACACTGTAACACAAATTTAGACTGGTTTTTGCTTCACGTTTGGTCTTGCTCTTCTAATCAGCCGCACTGTGGGAGGGGCTTGTGTTCGCTGTACGCAGGAAGGAGCGAGAGCGTGAAAAGGCGAGGGGCGGCGTGCTGACGTGAGGCAGATGGACAGGTAGGATGTTTAGGAAGTTGAACCTGCCCTGTGATGCACGCTGGTACACGAGGGCACACGCTGTCGCAGACGAGCCGTGCATAGGGAGCGTGTGTGTTTGTGATGCGCCGTAGAGTCTCCGCGGGTTTCAAATGAGCGCACAGGCTGCACTGAGACGCCCCACACGCTCCTGCACCCGCTACAAGTTTATTACCAACAGCAGCGGCCGTAATGAAATATGATCACACTTGTTGAGTGTCAGACCTTGAGTGAGAGACAAGACTGAGTCCAAACGCGATCGAGTCCGAGACGAGACACGGTGATCTACCCACACGACCTTGGCGATCGACTGGTAGATCGGGATCGACGTATTGAGCACCCCTGATCTAGCGACATTAAAAAAGTTATTAATAGTGGTAATATTCTTCTTGTTGTATATTTTTAGTGCACTTTGGCTGTCTGTCCTGGTCACGATGTGAAAACAAACTGTTGTACATCGCTGAGAAAAAAACAGAGTCACCAAACGCCTCATCTGGAGATGTGAAGGTGAGAGACGTGCTGTGTGCTGTCTTCTCAGCTACAGGTGAAAATTCTGGGAATTTGGAAAATGTTTGAATAGTACATGGGAGTCAATGGGGAAAAAGGGAGTTAACAAGGTTTGCTCTTATGTAGAAGTGATGTACAGAAACATAACAGCTTAAATGTATGCAACTTCATTTATATAACTTACATAATGTCTAAGGAAAAATAGCTGTGGAGTTTGGAGGTAAATAATAGTTGAGTTTTGTTTGTTCGTAGGAGCGCAGACTGTACCGTGAGGACTGGGGAGAGGCTCTGTCTCAGAAGAGTGTCCCTGTGCTCTGCTGTGTGGACCTGAGGAGCGGGGTCGTCCGTGTGCTGCAGGGGGCTCCAGAGCAGCTCTCAGCAGGACAGGTCTGTGCTCCAGCTTTACACTTTACACTGGACATGATCCACTGGAGTGATCTCATCCAGCACAATACAACAGAATCTGTGTATCATTCGTTCATTCGTTTTTCAAAATAAAACCAAAAATAAGAAAATGCAAAAATAACTGTTTTCTTCATTGTTTGTCTCCAAAACCAAAATGAAAAAACAGATAATGATTTGTTTTTTCAGTTTTCGATTTTGTGTTTAAATGAATAAAGGAAAAAAACGGATAACGGCCGTTTCCCGTTTCCCAGACTTAAACTGCAATGCCGGACTAAAACAGGACTAAACTAGGACTGATCCCAGGACTAAACCAGGAGGACTAAACCAGGACTAAACCAGGAGGACTAAACCAGGACTAAACTAGGACTGATCCCAGGACTAAACCAGGAGGACTAAATCAGGACGAAACCAGGAGGACAAAACCAGGAGGACGAAACCAGGAGGACGAAACCAGGACTGAGTGTCAGGACGGGCCCAGAAGTGTGCCCGCTTAGACTGTCGGGTTGCCGCAGGGAGTTACCTGCTCGGCGGTTTTGGGTTCCCGTCTTTCTCTCCAGTCCAAGATTAGTCCTAGTTTAGTTCTAGTTTACTCCTGGTTTATTCCGGGTTTAGACCTGGTGTAGCCCTGGTTTAGTCCTGGTTTAGTCATCCTGGTTTCGTCCTGGTTTAGTCCTGGTTCAGACCTGGTTTAGTCCTTGGTCGGTCCTTGTTTAGTCCTTGTTTAGTCCTGGTTCAGTCCTCGTATCAGTCCATATGTGGCGCAAAAGTCCGGCATCGCAGTTTAAGTAACGTAAAGGGGAAACGACCATTATCAGTTTTTTTCGCATTATTCATTTAAACACAAAATCGAAAACTGAAAAAAAAAGGAACCGTTATCTGTTTTTTCATTTTGATTTTGGAGACAAATAATGCAAGAAATAATAGCTTTTTTGTTTTCTTATTGTTTTGGTTTTATTTTTTATAAAAAAAAAAAGAATGAACAAATGATACGCAGATTCAACAGAGCGTCTATTGTGTTGCTTAATTGAGAATGAATTATTTGGACGTCGCAGCTGCTTTACTGGATCCATGTTTTGTCCTATTTTCAATGTATTATTTTGAAATCCTCTGTAGGCAGTGTGGTCTTTGGATGGTGAGAGCGTTTTCTTCGTTGGCTGGTCCCATGAGCCGTACAGACTGGGACTCAAGTTCTGCACGAACCGCAGGTAAACCACAACGCCAAGGATTTTTATTATATTTTATTATACACCATCAAATCCACTACTTCTGACTCCTGTTTCCTGTTTGTCCCTCTGCAGATCTGCATTGTTTCGGATCGATTTGGAAGGAAATTGTGGTGAGAATGAACTTCTATTATTTTATATCAAAACTCAAACTAGACTTAGACAAACTTTTTTGATCCACAAGGAAATTATTTGGACACAGTAGCTCACACATCACAATATAATAAGAAAGAGCAACCATATGAATGCAAAAATAGCAAGAGACAAGTGTCAAATAAGATAAAATTATATAAAGTAAGTAGTAAGTGAAGTAATGAAAATATATATCACCTACCGGTATATACAAGAGGTCGTAAGGAAAAGTGCAAAGATGATATGATGAACCTGAAACGAAATGATATGAAAAAATCAATAAAAAATACAGAAAAGTCCAAAGTACATTGCCTCAATCCTGACTATTGGGCCCGGTCACGCAGAAGTAAACAGCAAGGCCAAAAATTCAAGTTAATGCATCTGATATAAAAATGTATTGAACAGATACATATGTACTCTAGGTTATGAAACTGTTGACCTTTTTTCTGTCCCATTTTTGGTTCTAAAGTTACATACGTTTTAAACAGACCATGTATGAAACATGGAACATGTATTTCCCAAATTTCAAAGACCTGAAAATCATGTAAATAAATGGATGTATTTCATCATATCTTGTGTTATTCCATCTTTGAACTGTTGATGAAGGTACATGATTTTTCAAAAAAAATTTATTTAAAATGATAAAAATTAGCTTGGAAGGACTGACATATTTTATAGAAATAGTTTCCTTTCCTTTTGAAGTAATATTAAAGTATTCAGAAGAAAAAAGCGACAAATTATGCAAAATCATGCACCTTCTACTTGTTTGCACAATTTTCCCTCCGTTACCATGACCTTTCTTAATAAAAAATCTCATGACTCAAAAAGTAAGAGGTTTTTCAGCCTAATCTTGTACCATATGGTAGAAAACTATATGAAGCAAATATTCAAACCAGTTTGTTAAGGATATGTAAGTGAGAACCACTAGTTATCACTGTTTGTATTTATTGCCCAAAAAGTGCTGCATATTTCATTCCCTCCGTTACCGACATGAGTTTTTAAATTTTTTGTCCACAACTTGAAAGAATATCACAGGTTTAACTTTACCCTGTTGGAGTGTAACTCTTTCCTACATTCTGATACTTTACTTATTTCAATAGTCCCTCTAGTTTCTGAATAAGAGACATTTGAATGTCAAAAATCTGCCCGTTTCCCTCCGTTACCACTTGACCGGACCCTCTTCTGTTTTCTCTTCTCTGTTTTGTTTTCAGAGCGTCTGTCAGAAGAGAACGTGTCCGTCTTAAGTCCTCGTCTCAGCCCAGATGGATCAGCTTTAGTTTTTCTTCAGGGAAACGTGTTTGGGCCTCACGCTCAGTGCCTCAAAATGCAAATGGTAACTCTTTATAATTGTGCTCTAATATTAAAGGTCCTGTATTATGCAATTATTGATTCTTGTGAGCTTTACGTCATGTTAGAATGCTGCTACCTCATCAAAAACGTAGCTGGAGTTGTGTTTTGTTTCATTCACACATCAAGTCAAATCAAACTTTATTTCTGTAGCACCTTCCAACAACCAAAGCCGACCAAAACATTAAAACAAGATAAAAAACAAGAAACATCATACAAACAAAGCAACAAATCACATTACACCATTAAAATAAAGAAAGTGTTACAGGGCCACTAAGCGCTAAAAGCCATTCTAAATGAGTAGGTTTTAAGTTTGGCTTTGAACAGAGGCAGGTCAGGGATGGACCGTAACTCAACGGGCAAAGAGTTCCAGAGTTTAGGACCGGCCACTGCAAAAGAACGATCAGCCCACTGTTTGCACCGGGACCGGAGGAACCTCCAGCAGATGTTTCCCAGCAGAGCTTCACGATCTGCTGTTGGTGAGGGATCAAACTCTCACAGAAGTAGGAAGGTGCAAGACCGGTGACTGCATTAAAAACAAACATCAAAATTTTAAAATGAATTCTGAATTCTGGGTGATGTGATCATGTTTTCCGACTGTTAGTGAGCACATGTTTGACTGTGTTTTACTGTTTACATCTCCAAAGCTCAAAATGCAAATATTTTCAAGTGAACAGGTTCCTTTTACCTTTATTTTAATAGTAATAATAGGCACCTCCAGGGCTGAAATAATCCAAATCCAAAGACAGTGGAGCACTTACTATGTCACCACATGACATCACAAGGTAGAACAGAGCGTTTTTATTTCGAGAGAAGAACTAAATATGCCTAAATATGCGAGGTTTGTTGTGTGAATGAAACAACTACAACTCCACCTACACCATTATCTCAAAATATCATTATAAATCAGAAAACCGCATAATATAAAGCCTCATTTTGTACCTTTGTAGACAAAAATAGACTTAAATAAAAGCACGTATTTTCTTTTTTAATGCTGTTTATTACACTGAAAAACATCTTTGCATCTTTACTGTGAGTGAGCTTCAAACAAACCTGACTCCTCTTCCTGCTTGTTTCCATGGAAATGCTGTTCCTTTGGCTATAATCTTTGTCAGTATGGCATAAAACCTGGAGAATGTCCCGATGTGTGGTTTTAACTTTCTGTTTCCGTGGAATCAGGGGGGTGATGTGCCGCCTCCTCCAGTTACTGTACCTTTAATATGAACAACGTCACATTTTTACACATTTGTGATTTTGTGTGTTACAGTTGGACCTGAAGAGTAAAAAAATCTCCACCCTTATTGACGTCGTCCACAGAGCGCAGAGTGGAGAAGACACCGGTCTGTTCCATCTTTTGTTCAGAATCAAGAATCAAACTAAAGAGACTTGTACGGATTGGCAATGTGCAAAAAACAAACAAACAAAAAAGATCAGGATTCATGTACATTGAGTGTTTTAATATCTGCGTCTTCAGTGGGTTCACTCGTTACTGTTAAATCCACCTGTCACTCTGTCAGAACCAGAGGCTGGCCAAAAGTGTTTGCGTTTAAAGGTGGACTATGCAACTTTTCAGATAGAGGGTCCGCCACCTACCGTATTTTTTGGACTATAAGTCACTCCGGAGTATAAGTCGCACCAGCCAAAAAATGTGCAATGAAGGAGAAAACAATATGTATAACTCGCACCGGACTATATGTTGCACTTTTTGGGGGAAAATTATTTTATAAAATCAGAGACCAGGAACCGACATTTCATCTTGAAAGGCAAGTTTTAACAATAACAAAAGAAGAGAGAACAACAGACTGTTAACGTCACATATGAAAAGTTCTTCAGATAACGATAGCATAAACAACAGAACAGAACAAGTTTAACCCTCTCAGGCTCAAATCAATTTTTAGTATCAGGAAAAATCTGATATTTGGGGAAAATTATAATATGGGGTAGTAATATACAATCCTGACTTTTTTATCCTTTGTGAACAAAAGAAGTATTTTGCTCTTCTGGCAGGCCGTTTGTGTGTAGTCATTCTTGCACAGTCTGCATCGTCCACGTTTATCAGCATGGATGGGAGAAAAGGCTCCTGAGTAAAAAAAAGCTAATAAAATATGGATGTGGAGTAAGTAGGTAATTGGAATTTAGCTGTTGCAAATCTGCAACGCCTGCCTGGAGAGGGTTAACAAACTCTCCATCTCACTCCAAATCACTAAATCCATTGAATTCTTCATCCTCGACCTCCGGAGGTAAACAGAGCGCCGCTTCCTCTTCTGTGTCGCTGTCGTCAGACTCCGCATCAGTTCCAGTTACAATTATTCTGGCCTTTCTGAATCCCGACAGGACGGTTTCGGTGTCACTGAAGTCACTTAAATTTTAAATTGTTCAGTGGTGCAGAAGTAACGGTGCGATCGACTGACGTGATACAGACAGGACAGCGGCTCTTTCTGCAGGAGACATGCGCAGTAGAGTGAAGTGACAGTGGTACAGGAATAACAGGAGCAGCAGATACTGACACACAAGACTAGAGCCTCTTCTGGCTGTCAGTGTGAACATTTTAATACATAAGTCACAACAGAGTATAAGTGGCAGGAAACACCCAAACCATGAAAAAAGTGCATCTTATAGTCCGAAAAATACGGTAATTGTCTCCATGGAGATTTTACTTCTTTGCCTTCAACGTTCCAAAATCTGCCATAAAATGTATCTATCTTTGGTTAAGTAAATTACAGGTATTTTTATTACCCAAAAGTAGCTTAAAAATGCAACACAAAGACATCTCCATGGAAACAAGCATTTGGCGGACAGTCCACTAGGAAAGTTACACAGTGCAGCTTTAAGTGTAGAGCTCTATTAAACAGAACATTTGAAAATCACAACATGACGCCATCACCAAAATAATATAGTTTTTTTGTGTAGACAGAGTGTATTGCTTTCATGTACTCTTAATAATAGACTAAATATCTCCCGTACACGCTGTAGGTGGATTCTCTGGAGTGTACGAGTCTCTGCCCTCCTGCTGCTGGTCCGAGGACAGTCAGAGAATAGTGTTCAGCAGCGCTCACAAGAACTGGAAGGTACACACACAATTACACACTTTTATTTTTATATTAATAACTGTTATAGACCTATATTTATCAATAGTCACATATTGGCCAGTTTCACTTCGTAGAAACCGTCTGACCTCGCAGCATTAGGTTTCGTTCGCTCGACGGTGTGCGGGTACTTTTTTTATTTGACCAATCACTGCTATTTGGTCGTGATGTATGTAATGCGCCGCTAACGGGATTAACTGGTGTATTAAGCTTTTCCCAAATCCCGTAGGAAGAAGGGCAGTAACGTCTTTCCCCTTGATAAAAATTCACCAAACATTCTCTTTGTTCCAGCTTTAAATCCTTGATCTCAGGAATTGTTGCCAACACAGATCGTACGGCTCTTCGCTGATTGGCTGGTGCCTGGACTCGCACTTCCGGGGTTCTTAGAAACCATCTTTTTCTGAATTCCGTGTTCCGATTCCTGACGTAGTCACTGGAGAGAAATGAAATAGAGCGAGGTCACCAGGTGGCACCAGCCTGGCTGACATATTGTACCATATTGTTAGGTTTCTTTGCCAGAAATGATTGAGAGACGTACTATTGTGTTTAGACAGATTCCTGAAAAAAATCCGATAATAAGGCCTTTATCTCTTTTTATTTATGCTATTTTCTAATCTATGTTATAATGTTGTTTCATGATCAAAAACATACTTGGAATTTTGTTTCATTCAGACTCTGCATATTTAGACTGTTTTCTTCTCTGAAAGTGAAAACACTCTGTTCCACCTTGTTTTTAAACTCCACACACCTTCACTAAAAACATATGGATAATTTCAGCCCTGGAATTGCCGATCTCTCCTGAAGTAAAGGTAAAAGGAGCTGTTAAAAGGAGCTTCATGACATCACACGGTGGAACAGAGCATTTTGGGCTTTAGCCTGGTCAATACACCCGCTCGCTTGCCCCTCTTCAGCCGCCGCTCACAGCACCTTCTATGCCGGTCTGAGATGATGGGCGGATGATCTTGGGAGGGATGAAATACTCGGCTGACGTGTAGTAGTATACTCCAGTGTTTAGGCGAAGGAGTTCAGAGTAGCTGTACTGAAGTAGCCAGACTGATGCCACCTAGTGCCTCCTCTCAATTTAATTTCTCTCCAGTGACTGGGTCAGGATTCAGAACGGTTTACAAGAACCCTGGAAGTGCGAGTCCGGTCACCAACCAATCAGCGAAGAGCCATATATTCTGTGTTGGCAACGATTCCCGAGATGGAACAAAGAGAATGTTTGGAGAATTTTATCAAGGGGAAAGTTGTTATTGCCCCTCGAGTGAACAAATCTTAATGCTGCGAGGTCAGACAGTTTCCACGAAGTGAAACCGGCTGATGAATCAGGTTTAGTACTGAAGTTCCGCTGCACCTAAAGTGTGCGAGGTCATACACAGTACCAGTAGTATCTTTAGAGATGTAGACAGACTAATAATAACTAAATTTATATGTGTGAATTTGTACAATATAGGACTTTTAAAGGTGCACTATGTATATTTCATGGTCAGTGGTTCGTCACCTGCTCGTCTCCATGGAGATGTTTCTGCTTTTTGAAAAACACGAGTTTGTATTGTGAGAAATTGACCTGCAACCTGCCCTGGTAGCAACACCTGCTTGTCTCCATGGAAATAGACAAGTTAAACACTATACTGTGGAACTTTCCCAGCGAAGCATTAACATCAGCGGAGAAAAGCAGAGGTCAGACACTGCCAGAAAAGTTACATAATACTCCTTTAAGATGTGCTAGAAGAATTTGTGCACTATTTTCTTTTGAAACGTTCTGTTATTGTATTGTCTTCTTCTCCTCCAGGACATATTTGTGGTGGACAGACAAACCCAGACTGTCTCCTGTCTCTCTGATAGTAAGCCTCCTCCCTTAGCTCCCCCGTCCTCTCCTGTCTCCTCGTCTCCTCTCTCCTCGTCCCTGAGCCTCACCTCCTTTCCCCCTCCTCCGTCTCCTAGCTCCCTCCCCTTCCTTCCAAGCTCCTTCTTTCCTCCCCCTCCGTCTCCTGTCTCCCTCTCTCCGCCCTCTCCTCCTCCTCTCGTGACTTCACTTTCTCTTTTACCCGAACCTCCTCTTCCTCCTCTTCCTCCTCCTCATCACAGTCATGAACAGGACCCAACACAAGATAAAGGTACAACATAATATGGTGCCCTTTTAAACTTTACAGCTTACTATTTACTTTAATTTTTAAAGCATAGGTCAAAATCAACAAAGTGATCAAACTGTACAAGTACACCAAGCACAGACTTTTTGTTTATTCGCAACTAAGACTTTGGTTACCTTGAAAAAGCAGAACACAATTTGATATCTGTGTGTGTTGCTATTCTGCTTTCTTTAAACCAGACACATTTGCTTTTATGGGTATTTTAATATTAAACTATAACATAGGTAGATGGTATCATAGACTGTATATATAAAGGACATATACAGGCGAGTTTCATTGTTGACAAAAGCGCGCGTTGCATGCTGGGAATTATTTTGGTCGGCGGCAAGAAACACTAATTCAACATGACGGACGGAGTGAGAAAGCACGTAAAGGGTATTGATCCCGGTTATTTATCCACTCTAACGGCAGAGGACCCAAGACCATTTGACCAGAAATTGGTCATAAGCATCGACGGGAGCCAAATCACCGTTTTCAACCCCGACAAAAGGTGGACCAAACCAAATTTCTGGTCAGAATCGCCAACTACCTGGACAAACATTCACTTCCGCGATATCCACAATGACTTGGTGGAAACTCCTGGGCCATTCACAGCAGAAAAGATGAAAACCTCCAAGAGTCTCGATGTGTTGTTGAACTTGTTGGAGTCCACGGTTTGTTAGGATCTTCTACGTTTGCTCTGCGAATGTTTGAAAGCCATTTAATTCACCGTTAGCGGTTCTTTTCACTCAGAATACGAAAAAGACATTTTCCTTCTTCCGTGCTTCTATTTGTGCATCCGATAATGCAGCAGGAATTTACCATTATCGGGGATAAATACACGAGGTTACGCACTGTGTTTGACCACTATCTTGCCTCCGACCAAAATATTTCCCAGCATGCAACACGGGCTTTTAATAACAATGACGTCAGCTGAAACTCGCCTATACAGTCTAGAGTCTAGCCGCCGCGTCCCAAACAGGAAGTTCGCATGCGGGCACTTCCAGCTCCTATTGAATTACACTGGACTATTGTGGCCGTCTCTCTGTAACTGCTGCTGTGAGCTTCGCCATTTTGATCTTAATATGTTTGTAGCAACACACTCTGCATGATCCTGGCGTTTTTATTTTTCTGTTTTGTCCTAATTTGGAGCCTGTAACCCCGAGCATCGCAAGCTTCATTTGAGTGGAGCCGAACTCTGTGGGTGACGTCACACTCGAACAGGAATTGAACTGAATGCAGGGCGACACACTACTACTCAAACATGCAGGAAAATGCTACGCTGAGTAAGATAGTGAAGGAACATCATTATAGCATTTTAAAAGCTTATTGCCATTGTTTTTTTCCCTGTATGTGTCGTTTAATTTGTTAATAGTCAGTGTTAATGAAATCTGTTAAACTTTCTTGTGTCTGTTTCTCCACAGACGTCTCTGATGGTCTGAGAGTGTTTGGATCCTGGAGGCTCCTGACCATCCACAGAGACCTGATGGTGGTCTGCTGCTCCAGCCCCAACACTCCGCCCACACTGGTATCTACACGACCTTACACCAGGGGTCCCCAACCACCATGCCCTGGGTTGTTTGGTACCAGGCCTCAAAAGCACGAACCCCTCCTTCCATACGCCTGGACTGTACCTCGCCTCTAAACCAGAATTAAAACCAGGAATAAACCATGACTAAACCAGGACTAAACCAGGTCTAAACTAGGACTAAACCAGGACTTAACCAGGTCTAAACCAGGTCTAAACCAGTTCTAAACAAGGACTAAAACAGGACTAAAACAGGATTTAACCAGGTCTATACCAGGTCCTAAACAGGACTAAACCAGATCTAAACCAGGTCTAAAATCAGGACTAAACTATATCTAAGCTAGGACTAAACCAGGTCTAAATAAGGACTAAACCTGGTCTAAACGAGGACTTATCCAGGACTAAACCAAGACTAAACCAGGATTTAACCAGGTCTAAACCAGGTCCTAATCAGGACTAAACCAAGACTAAAACTTGTCTAAACTAGGACTAAATCAGGTCTAAACCAGTACTAAAACCATGTCTAAACTAGGAATAAACCAGGTCTAAACAAACCAGGACTAAACCAGGACTAAATCAGGTCTAATTCTGGCCTAAACCAGGACTAAAACAGGATTTATCCAAGACTAAACCAGGATTTAACCAGGTCTAAACTAGGTCCTAACTAACTAACTAACCACGACTAAACCAAAACTAAAACATGTCTAAACCAGGACTAAAACAGGATTTATCCAAGACTACACCAGGACTTAACCAGGTCTAAACCAGGTCTAAGCCAGGTCTAAACAAGGACTAAAACAGTACTTAAACAGGATTTAAACAGGACTATACCATGCCACGCTGCTTCTCTTCCTCCGGACATAAAACCGGTCTGTCGCGCAAAAAAGGTTGGGGACCACTGCCCTACACGACCCTCACTTCACATTTTATCACTAATACTATTACATATACCAGACTTACACTTACTTATGTGAAGTGCATTGCCCAAGGTCTCCCCTCCAAACACTAACCTGACCAACTGCTGATGATCATGTTAAATATTTTGAACGTGATTCTGTTTTGTCATTAACAGAGAGTTGGATTCCTGCCCCCTGGTGGACAGAGTGTCTCATGGAAAACTCTTCTTCCTCCTCTGAGCACGTTCGACTTCCCCTGGACCGTCATGGATGTGCGGCCCACAGCGGACGAGGACAATGCCAAATACAGTAGCTTTTTAACTGCTTTTTTTTTGGGGTTTATTTTCTCCCTTCTAATCCGTTTCTAAAGCTTCGTCGTATTTCTGTGTTGTGTTTTTGCAGCTGGTCTTGATTTTGGTGCCATTTTAGTGAAACCGTCCACTCAGGGCAAAACCAAACTACCTCTAGTCGTCTTCATTCATGGTAATTATAAATATATTAAATTATATCCCAAATTATTAACACTGTGATTAACTACTGATGTTTATTTCAGTGAATCTTTTATGATTTTTGTGCAGGAGGCCCTCACTCCCAGTTCCCCGCTGAGTGGAACATCACCACAGCGGGTCTGGTCCAACTGGGACTTGCTGTTTTAATGGGTGAGTAAAAAAAAAAAGCTATGTAATAACTTCTCTCTGTGTGTTTTAATAAAATAATTTGTTTCTAAATAAATAAATAAATACACTACCAAACACACTTCACTCAAAGGTTTGGACACACTATCTCCTTCATGTTTACCTTATTTTTAGTACTTTCTACATTTACTACACACACAGATGGGACCAAAAATATGAAGTAAAAAAAAACATTGAATAACTACTATTTTTAAAAATATTTTTTTATTCCAATCCACAAAGTAGCCACCCTTTGCTTTGTCAAAAAAAATGTTTTCTATATCTTTTCATATACCGTATTTTCCGCATCATAGGGCGCGCTCATAAGCCTCCAACCCCATCACAAAACGACTGCGCGCCCCACAATCCAGAGCGCCCCATACACGAATCCACTCGGGTGTCCCAGCACGACTTCAGTGAACTACAAAGCCGCACCACCCGCAGCGCACGCAAACACACACGGAGCAGAAAAACACCCACAGACACACTCATCACTCCACGCCGACGAGGAACGGAACGGAGGAACGAACCGAAAAAGCGATTGCAATGTGCCACTTCTAGACACGACTGAACAACTGAGTCACTGCGAACACGCCGACAATCCGTTGGTCCCAGACAGCACCCTCCCTACACGCCACAACTGAACAAAGCCCAGAGTCACCGTGAACGAACAAACAAACAAAACCACTGACTGTTACGTCCCCTTTGCTAGGGGAGAAAGGAAAGTAACAATAAAACCAGGATGTTAAAGGTTTAACTAAAAATTGTGCATTTATTATTTACAGTGTAGGTAAAGAACAAAATAAAAACAGACAATTGAGGAGAAAATAAATAGGAATTAAACAAAATAATCTAATAAAGTAAAGAGCTCTAACTAAGTACAATGTAACAAATCTAACTCAAGTTGTACTGCGAACAAAAAGGTGTCTCAAAAACTAACGAAGGCAACAGGCGGCAACAAAACTCAAAATGAGACAACCCAAAACATCAAACAAAAGGGCGAGCTGGCCGCAGTGATCCAGCCGCCTCCAGCAGGCAGAAGATGGTCCTTTTTAAACCCCCACTACCACAGGTGGCACCCGCGGATTGGTGGGTGCGGAGGGGTGAACGGTCAGTCGTCGACGCGCTGCGACGCCAGCGTTCGTCCGGCGTCTGGTCCTCCCGCACATCCGGGTCCAGGGCTCGCGGACCGAGCGCATCATGCACACAGAAAAGCAAATACAGAAGAACGGGAGCAAATATAAACAAATATTAAACACTGACCCATTCAACTGTTGTGTTTCCTTTAAAGTCCGGTGTGGTTTATTTGTGAAAAAAGTTTGAAAATAGACCATTTAATGACAGTGCGTCTTATAATCCAGAGCGCCTAATAGTGCGGAAAATACGGTATTTGATGTTTTCTGTATGCATATCAAATGTAGAAAGTAGTAAAAATAAAAATTAAAACATAAAAAAAACGTTAAATGAGAGGGTGTGTGCAAACCTTTGACTGGAAGTGTACATATATATTACTTTAGATTCTTGTTATAAGCGACGTACATTTAATTATTATTTTCTCATTTCAGCCTCTAGAGGAAAAACTACATTATTAATAAATACAATTCTGCACTATGATAATATAGATGATTAAATTTAATAAATAATGAAATATTTTCATTTTGTTTTGCAGTGAACTACAGAGGGTCCACGGGGTTTGGCCAGGACAGCATCTTGTCTCTGCTTGGCCAAATCGGTCAACAAGACGTCCAAGATGTACAAGTATGTTATGGTCAAAATCTTCATAATAAATCTTAATGAATCTAGAACTTTAATTTAATCAGTACAAAAAGATACATTAAAGGTGCATTGTGTAACTTTTCTATTGGTTTGTCAAATGCTTTTCTCCGTGGAGGTGTTATTGCTTTGTCTGGAATGTTGCATAATATGGCTTTAAACCTTTCTATCTTCATGGAGACCAAACCAGACCAAGTTACAGGTCAGATCTGTGGAGAGGCGACCCCGCTCACAGTCACAATGCCTGTTTTTCTAGGTATTTTTGAGCTATAAAACCACCTGTAATTGAATAAATGTAAAGTAGAGCTGTTTAATGTCACACTGTGGAACATTCCAGACAGAGCAATGACATCTCCATAGAAACAAGCAGGTGACGGACCCCAAACGAAAAATTTACATAGTGCATCTTTTAAATCATTTTAACAATTACAAGTAAAAGTTATATTTTCTGTAACATTTTAACGTGAATTGTAACAGTTTTAACAGATTTAACTTTTGCCACTCACCTCTTTTTTTTTTTTTTTTTTTTCCCCAGAGGGCCGTTCAGTTTGCCCTCCAGACTGACACGACCCTTGACCCTGAGCGTTTGGCGGTTTTCGGGGGGTCACACGGTGGGTTTCTGTCCTGTCACCTGATTGGCCAGTTCCCGGACGTGTACAGAGCCTGTGCAGTGAGGAACCCTGTGGTGAACGCAGCCACTCTCCTGGGCACCAGCGACATCACTGACTGGTAATTAATACAGCATACAGAGAATAATGACTTTATACTTTTTTTTTATTGTATTTTTGCATTTTTATTTACTGTATTTTTCAGACTATAAGTTGCACCAGACTATAAGTCACACTTTTTTGGGAAAATTTATTTTATAAAATCAGAACCGACATCAGGAACCGATATTTCATCTTGAAAGTCAAGTTATAGTAATAACAAAAGAACAGAGAACAACAGACTGTTAACGTCACATATAAACAGTTCTTCAGATAAATATAACACAAACAACAGAACAGAACAAGTTTACCAAACTCTCCATCTCACTCCAAATCACTAAATCCATTGAATTGTTCATCCTCGGTGTCACTTCCGAGCAACTGTGCGACCTCCAGAGGTAAATGGAGCCTTCCTCTTCTGTGTCGCTGTCGTCAGACTCAGCATCAGTTCCAGTTAGAATTATTCCGGCCTTTCTGAATCCCGACAGGATGGTTTCGTTTTTCACTGAAGTCCAGGATTTGTCGATCCATCTAGTGACTTCCAGGCAAGTTGCATGGCTTACCGGTTGCCACAACTTTCTCGCTCCCTCTAAACTTTCTTTCTGCTGCTCGATTACCTTTTTCGGCTGCATATTTCGCTACTTGCAGTTTGTAATCTGCAAAATATGATTTTCTTTTTAGGGACATTTGTGTTCAGTCTGCTCAGTCTTTATAAGTTTGTTTAAATTTCAAATTGTTCAGTGGTGCAGAAGTAACGGTGCGATCGACTGACATGATACAGACGGGACAGAGGCTCTTTCTGCAGGAGACATGTGCAGTAGAGTGAAGTGACAGTGGTACAGGAGGAACAGGAGCAGCAGATACTCACACACAAGACTAGAGCCTCTCGCGGCTGCCAGTGTGAAAAGTCGCAATGGAGTATAAAACACAGGAAACACCCAAACCATGAAAAAAAGTGCGACTTGGAATCTGAAAAAAATACAGTAATTATAATTTTTTTTTCTTTGTTTAGGAGATACAGCAGCGTCGGTATGAACTTCTCCTATGAACAGATTCCAACTCCTGAGGCTCTGGCCACCATGTTGGAGAGGTCGCCCATCACACACGCGCCAAAGGTCAGACACGAGGGCCAACTGCGGTGTTTCAGATTACACAACAACATTTTATAGGCCAATAATATTAATACAAATGGCGCCAGCTGAAATTCATATTGCTTAAGGTCAGAATTTTGTTTTAGTGCACTGAGGTCTTGGGTCATCACTAATAGAAATGATCATTGTCAGCATTTATGGATTTACTTTTTGGATATTTCATGGTAAAATCCAATGTAATCCATAGGGAAAACTGTGTCTTCCCATCTCAGAGTATGAAAAGCACCAGTGTTCATAAAATAATGTAATTGTGATCAGGAAAAATTGTTGTGTGTTTGCTACGTATGAAATGTGACCTTCTGTAATCATCCTAGATTCAGAGTAAATTCACATTGTTTTTTTTTTGTTTTTTTTTACATCAGAGACAGTAAGTTCATCCAGTTGGTTGATATCCTGGTTGGACCTATAAATTGGTGTAATAAGATTATTTTTGGGTCGTAGTTGGCTCTGAAAGTCTCAGTATGTTTACACTTGTATTCAGTGTTGGGAAGGTTACTTTTAAAATGTAATCCCCTACAGATTACAGAGTACATACCCCAAAATGTAGTTTGTAACGTAATCCATTAAATTACTTAAAGTGAGTAACGTAATCTGATTACTTTGGATTACTTGATATTGTCATGTTTTTTTAAACGACATGAATGTAGCAACCACATCCTGAAAATTCTTGTTTGTTTTCTTCAAATTGTCTGAGCCCAAGTCTCCATGAATAAGCAACTGTTTACTGTAGAGAAACAAAGACCACGAGATCTGAATATAAGAGGTTTTGTCTGTTAAAAGACAATAACAAGATCAGCCTTTCCTTCACCAGATAAAAAAATATTATTGATAGAGAAATTATTTTTTACATGAGATCACCTTAAATTATGTCAACCTACTGTTAGGTGTCATGTTGTTTAGACCTGGTTTAGTCCTGGTTTACTCCTGATTTTAGACCTGGTCTAGACCAGGTCTTTAGTTCTGGTTTAGTCGTGGTTTAGTCCTAGTTTAAACCTGGTTCAGTCCTGCTTTAGTCCTGGTTTAGTCCTGGATTAGTTCTGGTTTAGTCCTGGATTAGTCCTGCTTTAGTCCTGGTTTAGTCCTGGTTTAGTCCTGGTTTAGTCCTGGTGTTAGTTCTGGTTTAGAGGCGCACAGGAGGAAGTGCGGTTTACGCGAGAAAACACGGTCCACACGCGGCGCACGAGACGGCGGTGTCCACGCTGTAACTACGGAAGGAGACGTGGTCCGCGGGTTCTCAGGTTGATGACGATGATGAAGATGTGTGTTTGTGTGTGTTTGTTGTGTGTGTGTATGTCGCAGGACAGTAGTGCAGATATTATGAGTCTATGCAGGTTGTTTTCACTAGTGCCAGTAGCTCCTGTTTCACATTTAAGTTGTAGGCGATTTTATATTTGTTTGTTTTTTTTTTATATATATTTCACATCGGGAGAAGAATTTCCAAGACACAAATGCGTTTTTACCAATGCACTGCTGCTTCCACTGTGTGACTGACATCGCCAACTTTAACATGACGTTTACATCGCTCTTATTGCGCGCGCGTTCTGTTTGGGCTTCAGGCAATGAGTGGAATTACCGAAATAAAAAAATAAATAAATGGGATGTAGCACAAAATGTGAAAACAGGAAAATACCGCCTTGTAATCCACTTATTTCAGCAAAGTAACTGTAATCCAATTACCACTCATTGAAACAGTAACTGTAACTGAATACAGTTACTCATAATTTGTACTCTGATTACGTAACGGCGGTACATGTAATCTGTTACTCCCCAACACTGCTTGTATTATACTAAGCTTTTCTGTAGTTACTTGAGAGATAAATAACAATTCCACAACACATTTGGATCAATTTTGTCTTATGTTATTTTGGTTTAAAGGAAATAAATGCTGTTTTCAGTCTCTGCTCTGGTATCGGTTGACATCGCGTATCGGATCGGGCAGATACTTTAAAGCCATAGTAGTGATGGAGCCTCGTGAAGCATTAACACCTCAGTCGTAATATTGTCTCAAATGTTTCGACGTGTTTGAGGCCGCGGAGAAACACTGACCTCTAGTGGACAAATTTAACCGTTGGCGCGCAGGTGTCTCGGCGTCGATGAAGTATTGTTAGTGTAAGACAATACTAGTGTGCAGAACAACACTGTACTAACAACAACAATAATAATGATGATTTAAAATAATATGTAAAGAGCAACATAAATAGCAGCTGTAAATAAGAAAATAGGTGACCAGCTTAAAGGTTGTATAGAGGATTTTTCAAGGGAAAAGAGATACAGCGACAGTCCTTTTCCAAATGTTGTGCATGAGTGACACCACCTCCCTCCTCCACAGCCTCAGTAGAAACATCTCCTCCCGCCTCTTTACTCTAGAAATCACGCTTGTTTACAGCCGGTGAAGTGACCTGTCTAGAAATAATTTAGCGACCGATGTGACAGTTTTTAGACCCTTCGTCTGCTTCAGTCGCGCCATCGCCGAAAGGAATCTCCAAGAATCACCTCAGTTTGTCTTCGCTCCTTTTCCCCTTCTCTTCTTCTTTCAGCGACCTCAAAAACTGACTTTCTTTTGCGGTGAACTGGTCATGGATTCTCGTCCGCCATCGCAACAAACTTTGTGCGAATTGCGAGGAAGCTACAGTTTAAAAAAGCCTCTAAAACCTGCTGCATAAACCACATAATCCCTGCGCGCCGCGAGTCAGTTACACTAGAAATGTAGGAAGTTTGATTGACAACCTAACAGCCAATAGATAAAGAGGGAGCCTTGTTTTCTATTGGCTGATGTTTCTCTGGCCTCACTTTGTCCGCAGTTGATAGATTTTCATTCTTTTTTTTTTTTTTGATCATCTTAATTACAAGGCTGCTGCGTCTCTGTAATGGTATTTTAAACTTTCACTGACAATTTGAAACAAAAAAAAAAATCCTCCATGCAACCTTTAAGTGGAATTAGATCAGGCATGTCCAAACTACGGCCCGTGGGCCAAATGCGGCCCTCAGACAAATTTTTCTTGGCCCTCAGGCTTCCAAGTGAATTGGCCCAAATTACCTTGCACCAATTAAAAATGAACACTACTGCAAGTGTTTTTTTTTTTTTTTTTTTTTTAGGAAAATCTACCTTGATAAAGCTAATATTTAATATTTAGTGTGTGGTTTTAAGAATTTTAGCATGAATAAAGGAGTGATGGCTCATTCTGATGTGTTAAACATGCACATATTTCAATTATTCACTGTATTGAGCACAAGTTTATGGCCCTCGATCGGCCCTCTGCTTCGTTTGTGTTTAGATTTGTGGCCCTTGATGAAAAAAGTTTGGACACCCCTGAATTAGATCAAAGTGATCCCAAACCATGGATCGTTTTTTTCTTGTAGATGCCATCGAAAAATGAAACAAATGCCAAAAGTCGCCAAATTCACCACTAACGTCACACAATACTCCTCACTACCCAACATTTTTAAGAAATATTGGTGCATCTTTTGCAGTTTAGCGCTTGTCAAACTGCAGAAGTGCGCTGAACACTCTGAAGCACTCTGAACCAATCGCAGAGCGGAACATTCGCCGAGCCAATGAAACGCTTCGATACACTGATGCGACTGACACGCAGAGTGAAGCAGCAGGGGGAGGGACCCACACTTCCACACTTTGGTCACGTGAGCGGCTGCTGCGAGACGAGCTCCGAGGCAGTGCTCCGGAGAAATTTGTTTCAGAAAGAACGAGACGTGCTCCGGAGCTCCGTCTCATTTGCCCGTCACTAAGCCATAGTATTGAAAGTACTGAAAAAAGCTGGATCAGTGCATCCCTAACAGCTGGACTAAATGCTTCCAGAGTCCTGCTTCTATACGTGCATAAGGATGACTTTGCGTGGTAACATTTGAACCAGATGCTCACCACTCCACTGTCCTTGTGTGTAGATGAAGTGTCCCCTGCTGCTGATGCTGGGGGCCAAAGACCGCAGAGTGTCTCCTCACCAGGGCCTGGAGCTGTACAGAGCTCTGAAGAGCAGAGGGAGGATCGTCAGGTAACAGCTGCTTTTGGTTATTCTGCTTTAAAATGTCTTGAGTATTCTTGTAAAACTCTGCTTTATGTCACTCCTTATTGCACTATTCAGCTTTTAACAGTGTTGTGTTGTTGTCCATTCATCAAAAACAGACCAGGGGTTGTATTTTGTTTCATTCACTCTTCTTTCATTTATTGCCATCGCAGTCAGTACAAATATCTACTGATATTATCATAGTGGTCGAGTTGCTTATGGCGAGCTTTTGTTTTATTTCCCCATGATTCATACCTACTGCTGCCAGTTAGGGATGCATCATTATCGGCCCAATACTTCCTTAATATACTCAGTATCCCGAATTAGCCAATAACCTGGCTCTGAGAAACTGGGATAAATAAAGTGACTGCACATGAGTGAAATGGCTGTTAAATAAAGAGCTGCGTTGCATACGTATGATCTCTGATAAGTTTAACATGAACCATCTCAAACGCGATACACACACAGAACAGACTCATCATCATTAGCACATCCTCTGTCACAGAAAGAACACACACATATTCCACTGAGTCGTGTCCTTTAGTCCGACAGAAGCTGGCGCATCAGGACACGAAGAATGAGCAGTTTTTTCAGTGCTTATGGTTTATGTAAATTAGTCATGTGGTTTTACGTTTCATTTCTGTAAAACATAAACAAATGTGCACAAAGCTGAATTAAACATATTATAATCTCATGGTTGGTTGTAGGGATGGGCATGATTAGTTGACTAATCGATAATTGATATTTAAGAATTTCGTCGATTATGTTTTTAATCGACAAACCGAGTGTAGGTTGCTGTGCGTAGAGGCGATGTTTGTCTGACACAAACACTGGAGTCTTGGCTTCACAGTCCCACATTTGGTCTCTGGCACCTCCTTGGAGACACTGTACCACTCAGCAAGTGTGTTTACATGCACATCTGTGTCCCAGTTTCGTCATGGTGCATGTAAATGCAGTATCCCTGTTACTGCAACATAAAGGCTGCGTTCAGACTGCAGCCTGAAGTGACCCAAATCCGATTTTTTGGCTTCTATGTGACCTGTATCCGATCTTTTAATGAGTCTGAACGGCACAGATCCGAATTTTTCAAATGTGACCCAGGACACTTGGATATGTGGTCCTGAATCCGATACATATCCGATCTTTTGACATGTGACTTCAGTCTGAACGGTCAAAGCGCATTCATCCGACCTACATGTCATTAACAAACGACAAACGTCACTATTCTGCGCTGAAGCAGGCGGAAACCGGAACTGTAAAATCGCCAGGTGATCAATGCTCGCGACCATATTTGGACAACTTCTGTAAACACAGAGCACGCTCGCTGCGGTTGACGCATGGGGTTGACGTCATGGTGTCCTCCCATGAGCGTGCGGGACACTTTCAGGCCGTTTACCGTTCACACTGAAGTCACAGACAAGTTGCATTTAATTGGAAATGTGAACGACCTCGCAAAAACATCGGATTTCACAAAAAAATCGGAATTGAGCGTTAAGCCCTGCAGTCTGAACGTAGCCTAAGAGCTGCGCTAAACCTGCACACATCTGATTTCTGAAAACATGAACCATCTCCAACGGGACACACACACAGAACAGACTCACCATCATCATCATCATCAACATCCCTCTGTCACAGAGAGAAACACTCAAATTCCCCTGAGTTGTGTCCTCTATTCTGACAGAAGCTGACCACATCAGCGCTGTATTTTTTTCCCATGCGGTTTTAAGTTTCATTTATGTAAGAACTGCACAAAGCTGCATTATAAACACATTATCATCTCAAACGGGCTGATGTGATGTGTTATGATTTATATGTCGTAAATTTGAGTTTATTTATGCAGATTAGTAATAGTAATAATAATGATAATAATTTTAACAAAAAAACTTTAAATGATTAATTGAAAATTTATTGTTAATTCTCCCGACGATCGATTAAGAAAATTTAATCGAATGCCCATCCCTTGTTGATTGTATTTTTCCTGGTTTATTAAAAATAAAAAAATTTCGCTTGTGCTTTTGTAAGGGGCTTGGAAGATGGCTAATAACTGGGAAAACTGGTGTGAATGTAAACGCACTCAGTGTATGTTCATGGGGTTGGGGGTTAAAGTATCGGTATCGGCACTCAGTATCGGCAAGCACAGAAATTATTATATCATATTCATGCCTGTTTTCAAAAAAGTGGTATCGGTGCATCCCTACTGCCAATAGATGTCGTACTAACACTAAATCCAAGTGGAGGGAGCCCATCTGATGGACCGTGATGTATGATTTCTTTCTTTTAAGTTCTAGAAACATACCAAAGTGAAGGAACTGAAGAGCTTGTTTATATGTACAATGAATAAAATGCATCCTTCAAATCCAGTTTAAGCCATTTTACTGGTGTATTTCTGGATGTATTTTGTTTTCTCTTTGCCTTATTTCAGTGAAATCTTAGTCCAAATAGCCTCTGAAACATAGAATAAGATAGACACATGTTCTGGTTTAAGAAGAAATAAAGACAGTAACAATATTTTTTAAAAAGTGTATAATTATTTGCTCTTGTCCGTAGGCTGCTGTGGTTCCCTGAGGACGGTCACTCTCTCTCTCGTGTGGACACTCAGACCGACTGTTTCCTCAACACTGTTCTGTGGCTACAACAATATCTCTGACGCTGACACATCTGCCCCACATCTGGACTAAAATCTCACCGAACTGCACTCAAAACTGAATTATCCAGGTTTGAATTTTGAATTTTGTTAATTGTTTGTTAATGAAACTTAATCACCAGCAATTTTTCTTACTTCCCTCTGCTAATTTTAAAGTTTTTCACATTTACAATATAATGTAAATAATCACAGTGGAGAAATAATAATAATAATAATGATATAACCAGTATTTGAGACACATTACGTTGCATGATTCAGTCACTCTGTACTACGTGGTGCTAAGCTATTTCAGTAGCTGTTTACATTTTATATTGGTTTTAAAATATTCTTGTCAAAACATGTAATAAATGTCGTCTTTTTAACAGTGGTTTTGTTTGTTTTAAATGACAAAAATTAGAACAAATCTGACATTGTTGATGAATCAGCGTATCATTCGTTTGTTTTTCAAAATAAAACCAAAAATAATAAAACAAAAAAACAGCAATTTTCTTCATTATTTATCTCCAAAACCAAAATGAAAAAACTGAAAATTATTTGTTTTTTCAGTTTTCGATTTTGTGTTTAAATGAATAATGGAAAAACGGATAACGGTGGTTTTTGTGACGTAAACTGTGATGCTGGACTTTTGTGCCGCATAAAAACTGAACCAGGACTAAACCAGGACTAAACCAGGACTGAACCAGGACTAAACCAGGACTAAACCAGGACTAAACCAGGACTAAACCAGGACTAAACCAGGACTGAAACTAGGACTAAACTAGGACTAAACCAGGACTAAACCAGGACTAAACTAGGACTAAACTAGGACTAAACCAGGACTAAACCAGGACTAAACCAGGACTAAACCAGGACTTAACCATACTCAGTCCCATTTTGGTCCCGGTCTCTTCCCTGGTCTTGTTCTGGTCTGGTCCTGGTCTCAGTCCTGGTCTCAGTTCCAGTCTGGTACCGGTCTTGTACCCTTCTGGTCCTGGTCTCAGTCCTGATCTTGTTCCGGTCTGATCCTGGTCTCAATTCTGGTCTGGTCCCTGTCTAAATCCTGGTCTCAGTTCCGGTCTAAGTCCTGGTCTCAGTCCTAGACCTGGTCCTGGTCTTGTCTCGGTCTCAGTCCTGGTCTGGTCCGGGCCGGTCCCAACACTCAGTCCCTGGTTAGTCCTGGTTCAGTCCAGGTTCAGTCCAGGTTCAGTCCAGGTTCAGTCCAGGTTCAGTCCTGGTTCAGTCCTGGTTCAGTCCAGGTTCAGTCCTGGTTCAGTCCTGGTTCAGTCCAGGTTCAGTCCCAGTCCTGGTTCAGCCCGTATGCGACACAAAAGTCTGGCATCGCAGTTTAAGAACGGGAAACGGCCGTTATCCGTTTTTTTCCATTATTCATTTAAACACAAAATTGAAAACTGAAAAAACAAATCGTTATCCTTTTTTTTCATTTTGGTTTTGGAGACAAATAATGAGAAAATAGTTGCTTTTTCATTTTCTTAATTTTGGTTTTATTTTGAAAAACAAATGAACGAATGATACACAGATTCTGATGCACTTGAAAATATTTGGTTACATTTGGTTCAACCTTTGATTCGTTTTAATGGGAACACAAAATAAGTATGAGAAATGTCCAGCAGATGGCACTCTTCACCCACCTTCATGAACACTACTCACTATGTTCAGTTTTGGTTTGGACCCGTCACAGTTCACCAATAAAATCAACAACTTACATCAAGAAATTTCATTTGTCTGGGCAGTTTTTGTTTTCCTGGACAAGAAATTCAATCATTATTAAGGGTCCTTCCTCCTCAAAAACAGACCTGGAATTGTGTTTTGTTTCATTCACAAATATTTCACTAACCTTTTATTATTAGTCTGTCTACATCTCCAAGCTTAAAATGCTCTGTTCCACCTTGTGATGTCATGTTTTCAAGTTTGTTTTGTTTTTTTTACCTTTAGTTCAGTACAGATTTGCAGTTCCAGGGCTGAAATTATCCAAAATTATTCCAGTAAACATGTATGGAGTTTAAAAACACAGTGGAGCGCTTCCTGTATTACCACATGACAACGGATGGAAGACACTCACACACACACATCACTTTCATACTAAATGTGAGTTAAGTGTCTTGCTTAAAGACACAATGACCATCCAAGTACTAACCAGGCACTTGCAACACAAACAAACTGCTTTCACTGTTGTCTATTTTTGGATAAAAAGTGACATACTACGGTTTTAAATGTACGTTAAAGGTATGTAACTTTTTGGTTGGGGGTTCGTCAGCTGTTTGTTTCTATGGAGATGTCACTGATCTGCCTGAAATGTTCCACAGTGTGACATTAAACAGCTCTGCCTTACATTTATTCAATTACAAGTGGTTTTATTGCTCAAAAATACCAAAAAAAAAACAAAAAACTGTGACTCTGATTGTGAGCAGGATTGCCTCTCCACGGATCTGACCTGTAACTTGCTCTTATTTGGTGTCCGTGAAAATAGAAAGATTTAGGTCCCATTTAAACATACATGGGTAGGGAGACATTTCCCTTTGTTTGTGCCCATCTTTTACACTCAAACGGAGAATTTGCCTCTGAAAATGAATCTTTCTAAAAACTCCAGCTAGAGTGGAGATTCTGGTAAACAACGCGCCGAAAGTGCGACCAATGTTTACCTTTTTCTCTGATGATGATCATGAAAGAATTCAGAGCAGCAGTCACATTTCTTCTGGTGCAAACACTTTTCATGTGTTTGTATTTGCACACAGCTGATGGATTGAATCGATGACCAGAGACGAATGGGGCTCGGAGATCAGCGATTTTGCCGTTTCTTTAAAGAGCCCATCTCATGCAAAATAACTCTTTTCACATTGTATCTTCTGCACATAAACAAGCACAATTTGGGTTTTGGAACATCCATTACACAATAGTTCTGAAGTTAGTTATGATTTCTTGGAGACAGCGTCACAGACCAGGAACTATGAAAGTCCGACTATTGCTCCTCCCCCCGCCCGTCCTGAGAAAGCACAGGCTCCGCCCTCCAAACGTGACGTAGACTCTGAGTGAGCCGCCCTTCCTCCGCCATCTCAGGGAGGGAGGGGGAGACAGGCGTGCACCCTGATAGTGGCAGGAATAAACTTTTATTCATCATGGAGATACAGCGCGTTCAGCCGCATGTGTTGGACCCAGAATCGGACGAGGACTTTGAGGAGCACGAAGCTCAAGCACCACGTCCACATCAACTGAACATTACTGATTGGTAAAATATGAATAAACACTAGTAGATAAACTTATTATATCGTGTTCACTGGAGGAGGCGGGGTGGAGGCGGTGAAGCGGGAGACGGGGGCAGGTGCGAAGCTCTTTCTGCTTCTGCAAGGTCATCGTCATAGGTGTAGCTGCCGCGTCATCGTTGTAGCAGGTTTTAGTTCGTTGTCATGTAGGAGGGTGGCAGAAATACGCCGCAATTTGTTAAAAGAAAACCAAATCAATTTAAAAACCACTTCAACGACAAATACAAGGTCCACACATCACTCTTAGAAGGTAGAAAGCTCTGAAAAGGTGATTTTTTTCCTTTAACATATCTGTGGAGAGGCGAGCCCGCTCAGTAACAGTGTTGGAGAGTAACAGATTACATGTACCAGAGTTATGTAATCAGAGTACAAATTATGAGTAACTGTATTCAGTTACAGTTACTGTTTCAGTGAGTGGTAATTGGATTACAGTTACTTTGTTGAAATAAATGGATTACACAGAGGTACTTTCCTGTTTTCACATTTTTTTCACATTTCAATTTCAAAATTTTTTTTTTTCGTAATTCCACTCATTGCCGGACACTAAACCAGGTCTAAACCCAGGTCCAAACCAGGTCTAAACCAGGTCTAAACCAGGTCTAAACTAGGTCTAAACTAGCACTAAACCAGGTCTAAACCAGGTCTAAACCAGGTAAACCAGGTAAACTAGGTCTAAACTAGGTCTAAACTAGGACTAAACCAGGACTAAACCAGGTCTAAAACCAAGTCTAAACAAGGTCTAAACTAGGTCTAAACTAGGACTAAACCAGGACTAAACCAGGACTAAAACCAGGTCTAAAACCAGGTCTAAACCAGGTTTAAACCTGGTCTAAACCAAGTCTAAACTATGTCTCAAACAGGATTTTAACAGGACTAAATCATGCTGCGTGGACCTGTTTCCTCGTCTTCTATCAATCAATATTTTTAATTTGGTTCAGTAAAGTCTGGGCTTTTTATTTTCTTTTAACAGACAAAACATCTTATGTTACAATTTCCTCGTCTTTGTTTCTCTACAGCAAATCAAGTAATCCAAAGTATTCAGATTACGTTACTCACTTTAAGTAATTTAATGGATTCCGTTACAAACTACATTTTGGTGTGTGTAATCTGTAATCTGTAGGGGATTACATTTTAAAAGTAACACTCCCAACACTGCTCAGTAATGCACGTTTTTCAAGATATTATTGAGTAATACTTACAACTGTAATGAAATAAATGCTACGTGTTTGAATCTAGGTGTAGTTATGATGACGCGCGATGACGTATTTATGCGGGTTGATGTAAACGAAAACTTTTTTGAGAACGATGCTGTGTGCACGATGTTACTTTGGAAAACAGGGAGGGAAATATTCGTTTTTCAACATACCCGGCTGTGTGTAAACGTAGCTTTAATGCCATACTGTGAAACATTCCAGACAAAGCAATAACATCTCCATGAAGAAAAGCTTTTAATGGAGCCTCCACCAGAGAAAAGCTACACAATGCACCTTTAAGTCTTCTGGTACAATGTTCAATCTTAAAAGCGTTTCCTCTCAGTATAAAGACGTGTTGTGACTGGGCCGTGAGACGTCGGGGCGTTTGGAGATTGTCCCTTCTGTGGGCTGGAGCTCAGAGTGGACAGAAGAGCTGACTGTGGACCGGGGCCTGGAGGAGGAGGACAATGGACCGGAGACAGACACAAAGACGCTTCACATGATGCTGGGGTTTTCTCTCAGCCCACAGAACAGAATCGGGAACTGAAGAGACCAAAGAGAACTGGGAATCTTAGACACAAAGAAAAAGCGAAAACAGAAGAGAGCAGGATGTGTTCTGGGCTCGTCTCACAACAGTGGGAGGAGTGAAAAGGAATGGACTTTCCCAAAATGTGCAATATTTGAAACTGGAATTAGTGTTGTCACGAAGCTACAATTTCACTTGTGATAAGAAAAAGAATGTAATTTTCAACACAAAATAGAGCGTTTTCTATTTCTATTTACAAAAGATCAGAATTCTTCCTCTTTATGTCATTGTTTTTAATTATTGACATTTATAAAAGAGTATCCAGTTTGATTTCTAGTGTTTGTTTCAATTACTGTCTGGGTATTTATTTGTCCACTCTGAAGTAAATTGAAAATTAATTTGTAAAAGAAAAGCTGCACTGACCAACCATAACATTATGAACTCTGTAAATGGACGTGAATAATATGACTTTTTATTACGGCACTTTTACCGTGAAAGTGCAGGTTTTGTCTGGGTAATAATTTCAAAAAGTTGATAGACCGAGGTTTGGGTCCAGGCATCTTCAGAACTGCAAGTGCAGAATGATCGGTCTGTAGTGGGCAGCTGTATTTATCTGAGGTACTTTAGACCTGGTTTAGTCCTGGTGAAGTCCTGGGTTAGTCCTGGTTTAGACCTGGTGTAGTCCTGGTTTAGTCCTGGTGTAGTCCTGTTATAGTCATGGCCTTGCATAATTTACGTCTAGATTAGACCTGGTTTTAACCTGGTTTAGTCCTAGGTTAGACCACGCTTAGACCTGGGTTAGACCTGGTTTATTTCTGGGTTAGTCCTGGTTAGACCTGGTTTAGACCTTCTGGTTTAGTCCTGGGTTAGACCTGGGTTAGTCCTGTTAGACCTGGTTAGTCCTGGTTTTAGACCTGGGTTAGTCCTGGTTTAGTCCTGGGTTAAACCTGGGTTAGACCTAGGTTAGTCCTGGTTAGACCTGGTTTAGACCTTCTGGTTTAGTCCTGGTTTAGTCCTAGGTTAGTCCTGGTTAGTCCTGGTTTAGTCCTAGGTTAGTCCTGGTTAGTCCTGGTTTAGTCCTAGGTTAGTCCTGGTTAGACATGGTTTAGTCCTGGGTTAGACCAAGTTTAGACCTGGGTTAGACCTGGTTTATTTCTGGGTTAGGCCTGGTTACGCCTGGTTTAGACCTTCTGGGTTAGTCCTGGGTTAGTCCTGGTTAGACCTGGGTTAGACCTGGTTTAGTCCTGGGTTAGACCGGGTTAATCCTGGTTAGACCTGGTGAAGTCCTGGTTTTGACCTGGGTTAGACTTGGGTTAGACCTAGTTTAGTCCCGGTTTAGTCCTAGGTTAGTCCTGGTTAGACCTGGTTTAGACCTTGTGGTTTAGACCTCGGTTAGTCCTGGGTTAGACCTGGTTTAGTCCAGCTTTAGTCCAGTCTTGTGGGCTGTTGTTGGTCCACAGTTCTCAGTGGTCAGAGAAACAGCTTCTTATGACTCATTTCATAAAATTCACATAATTTAAACGTTGACAACAAAACATGAACACTCGTTGTGGTTTTACACGGAGGACGGACAGAACACGGTTGTTATTGGTGGGAAAAAGGTCAAAGGTCACAGAGTCAGAGTCGCTGACTGGTCCAGACTGTGCACAGTTAAACCCTCAGGATGAGAACACTTCCTGCTGCATTAGTCTTTATAAACACGTACAGAGACACGAGGGGACGAGCGGCCGTGGATGTGATGTCAGGAATTTACTTCTTGTCGTGACACAGGGACAGAAGGCACTAAAAATATAAATACACTACAGTTTTGTTCACGAACCCCCAACGTGTAACTATAAATATTTGTCCAATAACACCGCCCCGAAAGAACAGGTGAGTATGAAGTGAAACAAACATGAACGAGGAAAAATAATACAGTTTTATTAAGCTACTTGTTGGTTTGAGGTACACAGAATTATTTTTAAGATTACTTATAACATGTCATTCCGCTCACAAATACAATAAAATTCAGTAATGACAGTATTTTCCAATGTAAGAGCTGCTATACCAAGCAGCATCCTGAATTTTGGACTTCCGGTCATCGTGCAATTCATGCTGGAAATAAAAAAGTGAGCATCAAATCACCATGTTTGTTTTCCCAGTGGGATGCGTCTGTTGACAAAACCAGTCTTTTCAAGTCTTTTGAACCATGTTGCTTTTGTTTCTGGTTCTGATATTGAGTGCGTATACATGCACACCAGTAACCCGGTTATTAGCCATATCCCGGTTCTGTCAGTATTCGTGTTACTGCGTTTACATGCACACTGAGAAACCGGGACACTCATATCCGCGTATACATGATCAAATGGAGTATCCTGGTTTCTTGACATAATCTTACAAATGCGCAGGCGCAAAAATTAACTTAAATCAATTTCATAAACCAGGAAAAATACAAACCGTGAGCTCCTTTAGCATAAGAAGCTAAGGAGCTACGAGATCTCCCACAATCCACTGTGCAGATTCTTCATTAAAATCTTCTGCATAAATAAACTCAACTTTACAACATATAAACCATAAACTATAGACACATCAGCCCGTTTGATCAGATAATTCAGCTGTGATCACATTTGTTTACGTTTTACAGAAACAAAACTTAAGACCGTTTGGCTAATTAGCATAAACTGTTAGCGGCGATAAGAACAACTCGCTGCCTTGCGCCGCTGATGCGATCAGTTTTTTTTTTTTGGACTAAATGACACGACTCTGTGGATTATGTGTGTTATTTCTGTGACAGAAGAGGCGCTGATGATGGTAAGTGTGTTTCGTGCGTATATAGTGTATAGGAGATAGTTCATGTTTTAGCTTTTCAGCGTCACACGAGTGCAGGTCGTACGAGTGCAGATTGTACGTGTGCAGGTTTAGCGCAGCTCTTTATTTTACAGTCATTTCACTCGTTTGGTCACTTTATTTATGTTGGTCAATTTATTTATGTGACTACTGTTGTGGTGAAAGGCTGGAAAGTGTCTTTTGGACGCATGCGCACTCAACTTTATGTTGCAGTAACCGGGGTACTGCGTTTACATGCCACAAGTAACCCGGTTACTATCGGAATAAACCAGCTACAGTAACCCGGTTTCTAATAACCAGGATACTGCCATAACCGGGTTACTGAAACCGGGTTACTGCGTTTACATGCACCATCAAGAAACCGGGATACTCAAAAAACCCGATCATAAGCGGGTTATTGATGTGCATGTAAACACACTCAATGTCATATTTAGTTTTGGGATTTGGACATTGTAATTGTGTGGTTGTTGGATCCTAACAGCGGAAAACGGCTCGAGAAATTAGTTTGTGAACTCCATAAATGCAAAAGGGAATCAGATGTGTGTGACTGCAAACCTCCATTCAAACTGTTTCTGTTTCCGACGGAATTGAAAAATTGATCCACAGGAAGGACCAAAAAGGAAACTTTGACTGCCTAAATCATCCCGAGTTTGCAGCAACATTTTGTATGTGGAGCGACAACAAAACAAAATCCTGATCTCTCACTCAACCTTGGTTACGAATTTAAGAAGTCAACGCCAAAGCGAAAGGCACCGGCTGTTCTCAAGAAAACACCTTCCGCCGCAAAGAGACCAAGACGTGATGTTGCTGTAAAACCACAAGAACAAGAAAGTGCAGCTCGGCCTGTTTGTCTTCTGTAACTCTCACTTAACAAACGGGATCCCGCTTTGTTGTCGCTCCACATACAAAATGTTCGCTGCTGTTGTTCGCGGATGATTTAGGCAGCCAAAGGTTACGCTTTTCGTCCTTCCACCCACCCAGAGTCTCAACCCAGCCATCTCCACCCCTCATTCATTATCAATAAACTTCTTCTTCTTCACACTATGTCGTTGGTGTGGTCCTTGCTCGTGAATGCAATATTTTGTGGAGGCTAACTAAAAATGTGAATATGTTACTTTTTCCTCTTAAAATGCCTTGACAAGACTTAATCTAAAGGACCAAGACTTAAAAGTGCTTAGAACTGTTATTTCTTCTTGTAGTCTGCATTGAAATGGAGCAAAGGATCATGGTCTATGTAGTTCCTTCTGTCTTTTTTAGCTGTTGCTGCATCATAACTCTTAATTTAAGCAAAGAGACTTGTGATCGATATATTGGATGGTCCATGATATTATTGTGAGAACTTTGATGATACGATATCATGATATTTTGGTTATTGTTACATCCCTAGTGTGTAATAATACTGACATGTTGAATATGTACATGTGTAAACTGTTGTATCTGACAGTTGTACTGTACTGTTATTATAGTTGATTCTGAAGTTGTACTCTCGAGCATGAGCCAAAGTTAAAGTAAAATGCTCACTTGTTTCACACAGGACGGTCTTGCTGTGAGGCAGGAGTGCTAACATCTCTCCTCCTGCTCCCTCAGTGCAGTGTGTTATGTATATGTTGTGTATATATATATGTGAGCTCATGTGTATTCAGGCCGGGCTCTCTCTCCTCTTTGATCGGACTCACTGTGAAACGCTGCGTCAGGACAAACCCGGGACCATCACAAACCCCCCTCCTCTTCCTCCTCTTCCTCCTCTTCCTCCTCTTCCTCCTCTTCCTCCTCTGCTGCTCTGGGGCGCAGCAGGAGCCTCTGGACCAAACATCAATGAAAACAGAGCTGTTACGCTGACTGGACAAACTCTACACCAAAGACTTTGCCCCCACCAAGTTCTTTATGGTGTTTTCTGACGGAAATATTAAAATGTGCATCTTCCCTCTGCACCCTCCTGTCACAAAGCAACTAAAAACTACATTTGCAAATGCTCTTCATCAAAACCTTTTCTTATGGGATCTCAAATCTAGTTTCAAAAGCTGATAAGATGTTTAAAACACTGCAAAAATTAAAATCTAGCCAAATTTACTAAGTTTTATCATGATTTGAGTTAATTTCACTTGACAAGTAAAATGATCTACCAATGGAACAAAACTTTTTGTACTTAAAATATAAAAATACATCTCGCTACACTGAAAATAAGAAAAACAATAACTCTTTTCACTTAAAATAAGAAACAAAATCTAATGTTGCTTGAATTAAGAAAACATAATTATTTCATTGGTAGATCATTTTGCTTGTCAAGTTGAATCTACTCAAATAAAGTAAAATCTTCTTAAAAATGTAAAATGTTAGTCATTTGAACTTACCTAGATGTTGCTTTTTGCAGTGAAGTGGTCAAATGTTTCATGTATGTTGCCTGTAAATATTGAAGCGTCCTGTTTTTGCTAAGTGACAAACTTCCATAGTTTATTCCTACACCAGGGGTGTCCAAACTTTTTTCATCAAGGGCCACATATCTGAACACAGACGAAGCAGAGGCCGATCGAGGGCCACAGACTGATGCTCAGTACAGTGAATAATTGAAATATGTGCATATTTAACACATTAGAATGATCCATCAGTCTTTATTCACGCTAAGATCCTTAAACCCACACACTGAATATTAAATATCAGCTTTATCAAGGTAGATTTTCAGAAAACTTGCAGTAAAAAATAATTTTTATTTGATGCAAAGTAATTTGGGCCATTTCACCTGGAAGTCTGAGGGCCAAGAAAAATTTGTCTGAGGGCCGCATTTGGTCCGCGGGCCATAGTTTGGACATGTCTGCCCTACAGTTTCCATAGTTCCATCTGTAAACCTATAATACATGGACCCATCCCCAATCCCACCCATTTATGAACAAATACAACAGAACAATTTCAGTTTGTTTTTATTTGTTTGTGTTTTGAGCTCAGTTTTTAACATGTCACGGCATTTTAACCAAGACGTGCAGTAGATTCAGTTCAAAGAACAGAACAAAGGACTGCACAAAGAGAGAGACTGTTGGATTTTGAGAAATGAGCTGTTTGTTTTTCCTGTATCCATGGAGAAGAGGTCAGCTGAGTATAGGTGAGAATCTAGGTATGGAATTTGAGATGCTGCAGGCTTTTTTACATCACATATATCAGCAAATGTGGTAGACGACTTTCGAGGGGAAACACTCTGATCCATTTCATCACCAAACAAAAGACCAGAGCAAAGTGAGAGTGAGGCCTTCCCTGTTGCGTTCACCAGGTTCCCCCTGGACACTGCTGTGACTCTGCAGGACAGAGGAGAGACACTTTTGGCTCTTCCACAGGATCTGCTGACCCTCCCTGACCTGTCCTCCTGTGAAATTGACCTTTGAGACCTTTGACACAAATGCCACTGAGACATGAGGGTGACACTGAATTTCCCTCAGGATCAATAAAGTATCTCTCTAAAGTGTCTCTCTCTGTCAGTGCTCTTGCCTGTTTCTCAAGTAAAATTTGGAGGGTCATGTCTCATTGAAGTAGGTCTGGATTTCGGCCGGACAGTCCGGTTTTAGAGCCTTCTGTCCGGACCTCTGTTCTGCGTCCTCATTTTTGACATTTTGTCCTCATTTCGGACGCTCAGCTGCCACCGTTCGCACGCATCACTACAAATCCCCGCCCATATTGAACCTGTGATGCTGCGATATCAATGTTTGAAACTGTTTGCTGTTGAACAAACGCAAATGCCAAAAAGGAAGACATCCTTCAAACATGCTTGGTCACGTTCATACTGTGAAAGTTTTAATTCTGCTTCTGCGCTTCTATTTAACTTTGTTCAATAGGGTGCCACATTTCTTGAGTATTATAGGGCCCGGTCAAGCAGAAGTAAACAGCAAGGCCAAAAATTCAAGTTAATACATCTGATATAAAAATGTATTGAACAGATACAGATGTACTCTAGTTTATGAAACTGTTGACCTTTTTTCTGTACCATTTTTGGTTCTAAAGTTACATATGTTAAACAGACCATGTATGAAACATGGAACAAAAATTATTTCCCAAATTTCAAAGACCTGCAAATCATGTAAATAAATGGATGTATTTCATCATATCTTGTGTTATTCCATCTTTGAACTGTTGATGAAGATAAAAATTTGCTTGGAAGGACTGACATATTTTATAGAAATAGTTTCCTTTCCTTTTGAAGTAATATTAAAGTATTCAGAAGAAAAAAGTTGACAAATTATGTAAAATCCTGCACCTTCTACTTGTTTGCACAATTTTCCCTTTGTTACTTTTCCCTCCGTTACCATGACCTTTCTTAATAAAAAAATCTCATGACTCAAAAAGTAAGAGGTTTTTCAACCTAATCTTGTACCATATGGTAGAAAACTATATGAAGCAAATATTCAAACCAGTTTGTTAAGGATATGTAAGTGAGAACCAAGAGTTATCACTGTTTGGATTTATTGCCCAAAAAGTGCTGCATATTTCATTCCCTCCGTTACCGACATGAGTTTTTTCATTTTTTGTCAACAACTTGAAAGAATATCACAGGTTTAACTTGACCCTGTTGGAGTGTAACTCTTTCCTACATTCTGATACTTTACTTATTTCAATAGTCCCTCTAGTTTCTGAATAAGAGACATTTGAATGTCAAAAATCTGCCCCTGTTTCCCTCCGTTACCGCTTGACCCGATCAATAGGCAAAAACCCGGCTACACATTGTAAAGAGCCTTTACTGTTTAGTGGAAAAACATTAAATCTGGCAACAACACGAGCCACCAGAATCGCATCGCTGCAGGTGGTTCTAGTAGTATCCTCACTTTTGGGCCAGAGTGTCATACCGGTGGTCACCCTACACTGAAGCCTGTAGGAAAATCATTACATCATTACAGTAGCAGGAGTAGGAAGTCCAGGAAATAGTAGTAGTAGTCCTAGTAGGGAGTCGTATAGTTGTAGTAAGTATTAGAAGTAGTAGTATTAATATTAAGGAGCAGGGGGTAGTAATAGTCAGTGATGCCACTAAAGCGTTACTGTAGTCCGACTACTTTTTTCAGTAACGAGTCGTCTAACGCAGTGCTATTTCCAAACCAGCAGTCAGGTTTAAGTTACTTATCTAATGCACTGGATGTTACTATTTTTTGTGTTTCAGGGCGACGTAGGTTATTTATGTATTTTTATTTTTGGCGACGTGGGTTATGTGACCCCAAAGATCGTACGAATCGTCTCTGGTGACACGTTTCCTATGATGTTACGTCGTCTCCGCTCCGTCACGAGTCAGATGGAAACACTGGAGGGAGAGAGGTTACGCCTTTTGCAGCTGGAAATACAAACATTATTTTGATTTGATTTCAGCTGAGGACGGCAACATAAAGGTTCATTGTTCACTCTGTGCTGGCGACAAAGGGGGTGGGGTTACTTTATTAGCTGCTGAAAGTAACTAATAAAGTAACTTCTTAGGTTCTTTTTAAAGACAATGCAGTAAAGTGTGTTTACCTTGTTGACATGTTTCGGCTGCTGCTGCATCTTCAGAACTGTCCCCGGTGTTGGTGGTGACGTGTCGTATATCAGCTGTTGTTACTTCCTGTAGGCGTGGTCAGACCTGATGGACCTGCAGGTCGCTCAGACTGACCACGCCTCCCGTCGCCCGGTGTCTCTGGAGGAGGGTGTCCCAGGTGTGTGAAAGGAGGAACGCTCCGTCGTCCCGGTTAATGATGTCCGTGCCTCGTTTCCTGATTTCATCGTCCTCCTTGATCCAGCGTTTGAACTTGTTGTTTTCCGATCCAATGACCCGAGCCCCGTCCCAATCCATAATGTGGTTGTTCCTTTTACAGTGTCTGATGTGGCGGATTTGAGGTTTTCCTGTTCTGCTTTGTCTTTTTGTTCTGGTGAGTCTCCCTGACGTTTCCTTTTCGCATTCCTTTTGGTGTTCCTTTTTTCGGATGTGAAATGCCCGGCCTGTTTCCCCTGTGTATGATTTATTGCATGAAAGAACCTAAGAAGTTAAAGTATATAAGAAGACATAATGAACATCATTGGCTTAACTAATAAAGTAACTTGTAATCTAACGAAGAAAGAAGTAATCAGTAGTCAGTCGTCAGATTAATATTTCAAAGCAACTATGGCAACACTGGATGGTTAACACCAGTGTTGGGAGTGTTACTTTTAAAATGTAATCCCCTACAGATACAGATTACAGATTACATATCCCAAAATGTAGTTTGTAACGTAATCCATTAAATTACTTAAAGTGAGTAATCTGAATACTTTGGATTACTTGAATTGCTGTAGAGAAGTAAAGACTAGAATATTTAACTGTATTAAAAATATTATTGATCGAAGAGGAGGAAACACGTCTGCACAGGATGATTTAGTCCTGTTAAATCCTGTTTTAGTCCCAGTTTAGATCTAGTTTAGACCTGGTTTAGATCTGTTTAGATTTTAGATCTATCTTAGACCTGGTTTTAGATCTAGTTTAGACTGGTTTAGTCCTGGTTTAGACCTGGTTTAGATCTAGTTTAGACCTGGTTTAGATCTAGTTTAGACCTGGTTTAGATCTAGTTTAGACCTGGTTTTAGTCCTGGTTTAGATCTAGTTTAGATCTAGTTTAGACCTGGTTTAGATCCTGGTTTAGACCTGGTTTAGATCTAGTTTAGACCTGGTTTTAGTCCTGGTTTAGATCTAGTTTAGACCTGGTTTAGATCTAGTTTAGATCTGGTTTAGACCTGGTTTTAGTCCTGGTTTAGATCTAGTTTAGACCTGGTTTAGATCTAGTTTAGACCTGGTTTAGATCTAGTTTAGATCTGGTTTAGACCTGGTTTTCGTCCTGGTTTAGATCTAGTTTAGACCTGGTTTAGATCTATTTTAGACCTGGTTTTCGTCTGGTTTAGATCTAGTTTAGACCTGGTTTAGATCTAGTTTTAGACCCTGGTTTAGATCTAGTTTAGATCTAGTTTAGATAGACCTGGTTTTCGTCCTGGTTTACATCTAGTTTAGTCCTGGTTTAGATCTAGTTTAGATCTAGTTTAGTCCTGGTTTAGATCTAGTTTAGATCTGGTTTAGATCTGGTTTTAGACCTGGTTTTCGTCCTGGTTTAGATCTAGTTTAGATCTAGTTTAGATCTAGGTTTAGATCTGGTTTAGACCTGGTTTTCGTCCTGGTTTAGATCTAGTTTAGTCCTAGTTTAGATCCTGGTTTTAGATCTATTTTTTCCTGGTTTTAGATCTAGTTTAGATCTGGTTTAGTCCTGGTTTAGATCTAGTTTAGATCTGGTTTAGATCCTGGTTTTAGACCTGGTTTAGACCTGGTTTTAGTCCTGGAATTGCCGAAAAAAATTTAATAAAAATAATGTGAAAACAGGAAAATACTGCTGTGTAATCCACTTATTTCAACAAAGTAACTGTAATCCAATTACCACTCACTGAAACAGTAACTGTAACTGAATACAGATACTCATACTTTGTACTCTGATTACATAACTCCAGGTACATGTAATCTGTTACTCCCCAACACTGGTTAACACTTGTTTTTATATATGACCCACATCTGTCCAATTACCTGATTTAAAAACCCTTTTGTCCAACACGATAAAAACTCTAAATCAAAGTCGTGAACGTCACAGAGATGATGGAGGCGACTGACAGGAGGTGATCTGTCTTCCAAACGCTCGTCTCACTCATGCCTCTGTGTTCCGGTCTGTTCTCTCCCTGATTGTTTCACGCAGATCCACGCTGCTCCTGTCGCCCCTGTCGCCCCTGCCGCTGTAATGGGCCCTGCCTCGTTAACTGGTCGTGTGGCGCTGGGCTCGATCACCACTGTGTCCTTGGTGACGGGAATGAGACGCTCTGCCACGTCTTTTACTTACATACTTTTATACTCGTAAAGCCACGTCACCAGGTTTGGTCAAGCGTGGCCGCCAGATTAATCACAATCATATTATTTAGTACTGGTTTAGTACTGGTTTAGTCCTGGTTTAGTCCTGGTTTAGTTCTGGTTTAGTCCTGGTTTAGTTCTGGTTTAGTTCTGGTTTAGGTTTGGTTTAGTTCCTGGTTTAGTTCTGGTTTAGTTTAGTTCTGGTTTAGTGGTTTAGTTTAGTTCTGGTTTAGTTCCTGTTTAGTCCTGGTTTAGTTCTGGTTTAGTTCCTGGTTTAGTTCTGGTTTAGTCCTGGTTTAGTTAGTCGTTTAGTCTGGTTTTAGTTCTGGTTTAGTCCTGGTTTAGTTTCCTGGTTTTCCTGGTTTAGTTCTGGTTTAGTCCTGGTTTAGTTCCTGGTTTAGTTCTGGTTTAGTTTTTAGTTCTGGTTTAGTCCTGGTTTAAGTTCTGGTTTAGGGTTTAGTTCCTGGTTTATTCTGGTTTAGTCCTGGTTTAGTTCTGGTTTAGTCCTGGTTTAGTTCTGGTTTAGTCCTGGTTTAGTCCTCCTGGTTTAGTTCTGGTTTAGCCTTTGTCTCTGGTTTAGTTCTGGTTTAGTTCATGGTTTAGTCTAGTCCTGTTTAGTCCTGGTTTAATTCTGTTAGTCTGTAGTTGGTCTGTTTAGTCCTGGTTTAGTTCTGGTTTAGCCTTTGTCTAGTTCTGGTTTAGTTCTAGTTTAGTTCTGGTTTAGTCCTGGTCTAGTACTGGTTTAGTTCATAGACTACACAACCAGCCCCTACGCTTCTGACTCCCTCAAACTAAAGGTACAAAACTTGGTTTAGTCCAAAGAGCAAAGACTTAAAAGTGTTTAGAACTGTTAGTTCTTGAAGTCTGCACTGAAATGAAGCAAAGGATCATGGTCTATGTAGTTCCCTCTGCGTTTTTTTAGGGCTAAACCAGGACTAAACCAGGTCTAAATTAAGGTCTAAACCAGGTCTAAACCAGGACTAAACCAGGTCTAAACCAGGACTAAACCAGGTAAACCAGGTCTAAAACTAAACAAAACCCAGGTCTAAACCAGGACTAAACCAAGGTCTAAACCAGGTCTAAACCAAGGTCTAAACCAAGGAAAACCAGGTCTAAACCAGGAAACATAAACAGGTCCAGGTAAACCAGGTCTAAAACCAGGTCTACTAAACCAGGGAAACCAGGTCTAAACCAGGTAAACCAGTCTAAAACTAGGTCTAAACCAGGTCTACTAAACCAGGTCTAAAAGGTCTAAACAGGTCTAAACCAGGAAACTAAACCAGGACTCTAAACTAAACCAGGTCTAAACCAGGTCTAAACCAGGTCTAAACCAGGTCTAAACCAGGACTAAACCAGGTCTAAACGGTCTAAACCAGGTCTAAACCAGGTAAACCAGGTCTAATAAACTAAACCACAGGACTAAATCCAGGTGGTCTAAACCAGGTGGAAACCATGGTTTCCTCGTCTTCTATCAATAATATTTTTAATTTGGTTGAGTAAAGTTTGGGCTTTTTATTTTCTTTTTAACAGACAAAACATCTTATGTGAAGATATTCGAGTCTTTGCTTCTCTACAGCAAATCAAGTAATCCAAAGTAATCAGATTACGTTACTCACTTTAAGTAATTTAATGGATTCCGTTACAAACTACATTTTGGTGTATGTAATCTGTAATCTGTAGGGGATTACATTTTAAAAGTAACACTCCCAACACTGCACACAATGTAAAATACGTGTTTGTGTGTGATAATTTAGAGAAAATACAGATATCTAGTTTTGAAATGTAAAGATTATAGAGGTAACTCCTGCACACATCTGGACAGACATTTCAAATAAAACCTCCCTGTATGACTCAAGTATCTCAGGGGGCCATCATCTCTTACAATGTTTTTTTCCCTTTTTTGTCTTTGAATGCTTATTTTTAACTCACTTATATGCTACAAGTACATTAAAGACAAAACACGAAGGCCTCCTCAGAGCAGAACACACGCAGCTGCAGGCTTCAGGCATGGGCCACTGCTCCATCACAAAAAACACCATTAAAACACTACATTCACTCAACCACAAGGGCACATGTTTTTCTCTGCAGTAAACCTTCATATCTCCACTTATAATAGTACTTCATAATAACAATTTGTTCAGTATTATAGTCTACAAGGATTTAAAGGTCTTGTACTCAGTGTTTTCTGTGTATTTCAGCCCCAGTACAGATGTATTTTACTAACAGCTCTTGAGATCAAAATAAGTCTGTTTACTGTTTGCATGTGTGAGTGTTAGACAGTGTTGGGGAGTAACAGATTACATGTACTGGAGTTATGTAATCAGAGTACAAATTATGAGTAACTGTATTCAGTTACAGTTACTGTTTCAATGAGTGGTAATTGGATTACAGTTACTTTGTTGAAATAAATGGATTACACAGCGATTTTTCCTGTTTTCACATTTTGGGCAAAATCCTTTTTTTTTTTTTTAGTAATTCCACTCATTGCCAGACACTAAACCAGGACTAAAACCAAGACTAAACCAGGACTGAACCAGGATTAAACTAGAAAAGCAGTCAGAGAGCGCAGACCTCCGCCAAGGACTACCCCCATTTTTTATATAAATTGCGATAAAATCAGTCTTCTGGATCAGATCCGGATCAGCCTTTGGAATATGAAAGAGGATCCCATTGTCCATCCCTGAGTCAAATTTCATGGGGTTTGGTCAATAATTAACCCAGATATTGAGAAACAACATTTTTGGCCCCATTTACCACAATGTTAAATAAAATTTCAAAGTGATCCAGAATCCAGGATTTCTTCCGGATCAGCCCCAAAATGAAATCAGTTCTTCCTTTTCACATTTCCAACAAATCCTGAAAATTTCATCAAAATCGGTCCATAAGTTTTTGAGTTATGTTGCTAACAGACAAACAAACAAACAAACAAACAAACAAACAACAAACAAACAGACAAACGCCGGCAAAAACATAACCTCCTTGGCGGAGGTAACCAGATCTAAACCAGTTCTAAACCAGGTCTAAACCAGGTCTAAACCAGATCTAAACTAGATCTAAACTAGATCTAACTAGGACTAAAACAGGATTTAACATTACAAAACCATTCTATCAATAATATTTTTAATTTGGTTCAGTAAAGTCTGGGCTTTTTATTTTCTTTTAGCAGATAAAACATCTTATGTGAAGATATTCGAGTCTTTGCTTCTCTACAGAAAATCAAGTAATCCAAAGTATTCAGATTACGTTACTCACTTTAAGTAACTTAATGGATTACGTTACAAACTATATTTTGGGGTGTGTAATCTGTAATCTGTAGGGGATTACATTTTAAAAGTAACACTCCCAACACTGGTGTTAGCATGCTAGTTGTTGTTAGTTTTACCGGGGTCAGTCTTATCATCAGAAGAGCCTCTAGTCAGAAAATCCATGTTCAGGTTGTGTTACAAATTGTTACAAATGAAATTGTATTTCAAGTTTTAAATATTTTAAAAAGTAAATATTAAAAGTAATAAATATATTAAACCCTTAAAATACAGCAAAAATGTTTGAGGAAATAATGATTTGGGTGGAAATGTCTGTCTTAAGTGGAACAGGGTTAATAATTGTCTGATTTTCAGGCAACAACTTGTAAAATGTTCAGTAATTCGAGCTCAACAACCTTCATTTCAATTTTATTTTAAATCCTTTTCTTTTAATATAGCATTGGTGGGTTTGTAATTCTGACCTTAGCTAATGCTGTTATGCATGATTATGTGTTTTCATGTCAATATCTCTAAAAATGTTGATGTTGCAGCCATTTTTATTTGGTAAACATCCAAAAGTTTACTAATTCTTCCCTGATATCCAGGGATTATTCCCTGTTGCTTTCATCAAATATACATTCAATTGTTCAAGAGAAATGTTGCTGACAAACCAGAAGAAGAGGTCATGATTTTCTGACTAGTGGGCCTTCTGATGATAAGAGTGTAACCGTTTTACTGTCACAGCAAAACTCCACACTGTTCTCTGAGAGTTGTGAAAAGTTATGGTGAATAATTCGGATGCTCTGAATACGTAAGTGAGGAGGTAACTTTGAACCACTGCAAACTGTTTGAAATGAACTAGTTTTGTATTTCAAGTCTTTAAAAAAAGTAAAAATCAGGTACAGCACCTTTAGTGAACCAGAATTCTCTTTAAAGGGATAGTTCGGGTTTTTTGACATGAATCTGTATGTCATCCCTGTGAGTGTCGTGCATCCACACTGACTTACCCCCGACATCATCGGTGTTTTCCACTAAAGAATCATCTTAGAAGGACAAAGGACACAGACTTTACATTTTGAACTGAAAAATGAAATCACCTCTCACTTATTCAATGCACAAGATCCCAATAATGCAGCGGTTGTATTATTTATTTTGATTGATTGATTGATTGCATTTATACAGCGCCTTTCAAGATACTCAAAGAGCTTTACAGTTCATTATTCACTCCCTCAACACTCGGTGGTGGTAAACTACTATTGTAGCCACAGCTGCCCTGGGCCAGACCGACAGAAGCGAGGCTGCCAATCTGCGCCATCCGCCGACCATCACCATCACTCACATACTAGGCAATGTGGGTGAAATGTCTTGCCTAAGGACACAACGACAGTTTTGCCACTAGTGGATGCAAAACAACTTTCTCCAGCTAAACTCTGACAAGACTGAAGTCATAGTGTTTGGTCCACAGAAACAAAGGGACAGTGTCAGCAGTCACCTCCAGTCTCTCTCTCTAAAACCTTCAAATCAGGCAAGAAATCTCGGGGTAATAATGGACTCAGACTTGAACTTTAACAGCCACATCAAATCAATAACATCTGCAGCCTTTTACCATCTAAAAAACATAGCGAAAAATCAAAGGTTTACTGTCTAAATCAGACTTGGAGAAACTTATCCATGCGTTTGTCTCCAGTAGGTTAGATACTGTAATGTTCTGCTCACTGGTCTCTCCAAACGAGCTGTGAGACGCTGCAGAACATCCAGAACATCCAGAACATCCAGAACATCCAGAACAGCAGCTCGGGTCCTGACTCGAACTAGGAAGTACGAGCACATAAGTCCTGTGCTCAGGTCTCTGCACTGGCTCCTGTGGCTCAGAGACTTTAAAGCAGCTCTGCTTGTGTACAAGTCTCTCCATGTCCGAGCACCAAAGTCCATCTGTGACATGTTAGTGTCATATGAACCATCTCACACTCTGAGGAGCTCAGGGACCAACCTCCTGCTGGTGCCCAGAGTCACGACTAAACAAGGGGAGTCAGAGTTTCAGGTTCATGCAGCTAAAACCTGGAACAGTCTGAACATGTGAGACAGACTCTTCTGTGACGCTGTTTAAATCCAGACTCAAAACATTTCTGTTTAACTGTGCAAATAACTGAAAGGTTTTCATTCCGCACTCTTCTCTCCAATTTATGTCTCTCTTTTTTAATTTAATCTTCATGATTATTTATGTTTTGATTTGTTTTTATTATGATTTTAATGTATTTCTTATTCTGTAAAGCACTTTGAATTACTTTGTGTACGAATTGTGCTGTACAAATAAACTTGCCTTGCCTAGTGCCTCCACTGTGGCACCTTTAATTCCCAGTGTCTCCCATCCAAGTACTAACCAGGCCTGGCCTTGTTTAGCTTCTGAGATCTGACGGGATCAGGCTTTGACAAGCCGGTCTGGCCACATAATTTTGAGAGCAAGAATTTTTTAGACTAATGTTATTTGTTATCTGGAATGTTTTTCTGTTGCACAAGAGCCCAAAATGTTCTTAAAATCTGAAAAAAAGGTAAAAGTAAAAAGTAAAGTGTTGAAATATTCAGCATAGTGTGGCTGTGTGTGTATGTACAAGTAACCTGTCAGTTCGTTTCATTAGTTGGTTTCAGCTACTGTCGCCTGTCAGATCTGTGGAGAGGCAAGCCCGTTCACAGCAAGAGTACATGCACTGTATTTCAAGATGCGAAATAAAATCTTGCAATTAGAGAAAAACAAGATATACCAGTTTAATGTCATACTGTGGAACGTTTCAGACAAAGCAAAAACATCAACAAGCTTTTTTTGTGCCTTCACCACAAAAGTTACACAGTTTACCTTTTGGTTTTCGCTTAATCCGTTTTTTCTCGATTTCCCCTGCAGTGAAGCGATGTTGTGTGCACAGATTTGACCTTCAGATCCTCATCTATCTGCTGTTCCATCTGTCACAGCGGTTCCTCTCACTGCTGTACTCACACAAACCAATATCACAGCAACCCCTCCTCACCACCCTCCCCACCGCACCACCCCCCCTCCTCACCACCCGTCCCCCTCCCACCAACCCCCCCTCCACCACCCCGCCCCCTCCGCACCACCCGCCCCACCCCCTCCTCACCACCCGCCCCCTCCTCACCACCCGCACCCCCTCCTCACACACCCGCCCCCCTCCTCACCACCCGTCCCCCTCCGCACCACCCGCCCCTCCTCACCACCCGTCCCCCTCCTCACCACCCGTCCCCCTCTGCACCACCCGCCCCCCTCCTCACCACCCGCCCCCCTCCTCACCACCCGTCCCCCTCCGTCCGCCACCCCCCCCCCCTCACCACCCGCCCCCCTCCCCTCCTCACCACCCGCCCCCCTCACCAACCCGCCCCCCTCCTCACCACCCGCCCCCTCTGCACCACCCGCCCCTCCGCACCACCCGTCCCCCTCCGCACCACCCGCCCCCTCCTCACACCCGCCCCCTCCTCACCACCCGCCCCCCTCACCACCACCACCCCCCTCCGCACCACCCGTCCCCCTCCGCACCACCCGCCCCCCTCCTCACCCCCCGCCCCCTCCTCACCACCCGTCCCCCTCCGCACCACCCGCCCCCTCCTCACCCCCCGCCCCCTCCGCACCACCACACTCAACTTTCACATTTAAACTGTGGACAACTTGTCAAGTAAAGTGCCGTGTTTAAAGCCTGGAGTCCATCTCGCTTAAACCTGCACTACGCATCTTCTAAGGCAGACGGTCCCAGAAGTCGTCAAGTCATTGGTTTGCAAGTCTCAAGTAAGTCTCAAGTCTATGACCTCAATTTCGAGTCAAGTCCCAAGTCAAAGTCAAGTCCAAGTTGTCTGCTTTGAGCTTCAAATCATTTCAAGTCTTTAAACCAAATGTAGCTTAAATTATTCATTATAAGACTTTTTCCATTCAAATACTGTATTTCAAGATCACCTGCTTTGGTTCAGCTTATGCCGGGCGTACACTGTGCGATATTTTCAGTCGTGTCACTCAGCCTCAGCTTAAACTGTACGAACAAATCGCAAGGTTTAAAAGTTCACAGCTCACGAATCATGTTCTCACACTGTACGAACTGATGCTTGAGCACGACCTGCCTGCGCACACTGTACGATCACATGACAACCAGAGTTGTTGTTATGAAAGTAGAAAACCACGAAGAAGAAAACCACGGACATGCGGAGACACAATGCTGATCCAGGCAAAAAACAAACACGCTGCCTTGGCAATTTGTGCCATTCTCTGCTCAGACAAGCCCAAAAAGAAGAGGCGACGAATCTGGTCAATGAAATGTGTGGGCAGATGTGGGCAGTACGGGTTGTCAGTTCTTCAGAGGGAACTGGAGGTAAGTAGCATCCGGTTTTTCACCAAACTTGTGTTCTGTGTTGCTCGATTAGCTGCGCCTCCATGTCCTGTGTCCAAAACACTCGCCGGCGCCGTCGTCCTCCACAACCTCATATCCTGTTTCCACTTCTGTGTCCACACATGCGCAGCCTGGCACATTTTGGCAAATCGGCTCGTGGAACGACTTCAACAGAGCGAAAACCTCACGAGAGGCGACTGAATTTCAAACAAGTTTGATATTCTTGTGACCTACGAATGCTGATCGGGAGCTGGTCGTGAGGTATTAACCTGTTCTCTTTACTCTATGTTTACTACACGAAGCACGACACACGATGAAGCCAAAACTTGCCCCGAACCCCAAAACAGTCGCAGGAGTGAATAATCGGCTCAAAACGGGTCAAAAAATCACACAGTGTACGCCCAGCTTTAAAATATAACACATTCTAGGGCAGGGGTGTCAAACTCATTTTGGTCCAGGGGCCGTATCCAACCGACTTTGATCCCAAAGTGTCCGGATCAGAAAACTCATGTCATATAAACCCCAAAAATAACAATAAGTTCAAATATTTGTGCAGAGAAACACAAATCTATTACAGAAATCTTTTTTAATTGATGAACTCTTTCTTTTACAAAATATTATAATATTATGAACAACCTGAAACTTTAAGAAAAATGCAATTTCAACACAAAGTTTTAACATGAACTTGTCTGTAAACAGGAATAAGTCAATTTTTGTTGTAAAATCCTGCACTCGGCTCCACTTTTCTCATGTTGGACATTTTTCTGATGAGGGTGTCACGGTCAACAGTCAAAACGATCGTCCTTTAAGAGCGTTTGGAAAGAGACAAGTCTTCATTTGTGCTGCTCTGGTGGGAGGGGCCACGTACAGAGACGCTGGAGACGCTGCTGTGATAAACACCACAGAAAATTAACAAGATTTTAATAGAAAATATAATTAAAATATTTTTGTAGAAAATCAGCCAAGGGCCAGATTAAAGGTCTTGGAGGGCCGAATCCAGCCCCTGAGCCGTATGTTTGACACCCGTGTTCTAGGGTCAACATGTTTTGTGAATGTTTGCATCTTGCTAAAGGAAACAGTTTTATGTCTGTCAAGTTACTTTTTAATAACCTTTTTTCATTTTTTTTACGTGATTGAAAACTTTAATGGGACAGTTACTGACAACTTCCTCCATTAAATATATCACTCAATATAAATTAGCTCAGAACTTCTTACTTTAACAGTTCAATTTGTCTTTCTTATCTCTCATATTCCACCAAATGATTCTCTGATTTATTTGATTTTTGGACACATTTACTACCTTCACCTGTGCTCCTGATGGTTTCCTCACTCTGATGATGGACAAATGGAGGTATAGAAGTTGCCAGATATATACCGCCCAAGGCCCAAAGTCATTCATTCTGAGCAAATCAACGCCTAGGCAGTGAAAAACAGAGCTGCAGGTGAATATTTGAGTGAAATTTGAGGATTTTATGGTCTAAATGAGTGTTGAAAAAGATGGATGTGAACAGGGGCATTCTGGGGATACCGACCTGACGACACAATGGACTTAAAGCTCCTACTTCACACAAAACTGACTCCGAGTTGTGCTTTGTTTGAGTAATCTTTTATTATTAGTCTGTCAGCATCTCCAAAGCTCAAAATGCTCTGTTCTACCTTGTATAGTTTTCAAGTTAACAGCTACATTTTCATTTTTGTTCAGTAGACGTTGGCAATTCCAGAGCTAAAATCATCTAAATGATTCAAGAGAAGGTGTATGGAGTTTAAAAACACAGTGGAGCGCTTCCTGTATTACCACATGACATCGCAAGGTGGAACAGACTGTTTTCTGTTTGAGAGAAGAGCTCAGCCTGATAATGCAGGATGGTTTGTGTTAAACATGCGTGAATGAAACAAAACACAACTCCAGCTTTGTTTAGGACGAGGAAACAACATTATGACAGATTAGAAAATAATATGGGACCTTTAAGGAGAGTTTGGAAGTGACAATGAATGAGTCAATGTGATTCTTTTACATTTGTAACACTTTAGTTTTGGTGAAACATAATAAAACGATGGTCTAGAGCAGCGGTCCTCAATCCCCGGGCCAGGGACCGGTACCAATCTGTGGGTCGTTTAGTACTGGGCCCCACAGATAAAATAAGGGCCCGGTCAAGCAGAAGTAAACAACAAGGCCAAAAATTCAAGTTAATGCATCTGATATAAAAATGTATTGAACAGATACATATGTACTCTAGTTTATGAAACTGTTGACCTTTTTTCTGTACCATTTTTGGTTCTAAAGTTACATACATTTTAAACAGACCATGTATGAAACATGGAACAAAAATTATTTCCCAAATTTCAAAGACCTGCAAATCATGTAAATAAATGGATGTATTTCATCATATCTTGTGTTATTCCATCTTTGAACTGTTGATGAAGGGACATGATTAAAAAAAAAAAAAAAAAAAAAAAAAAAGTATTTAAAATGATAAAAATTTGCTTGGAAGGACTGACATATTTTATAGAAATAGTTTCCTTTCATTTTGAAGTAATATTAAAGTATTCGGAAGAAAAAAGTTGACAAATTATGTAAAATCCTGCACCTTCTACTTTGAACAATTTTCCCTCCGTTACCATGAACTTTCTTAATAAAAAAAAATGACTCAAAAAGTAAGAGGTTTTTCAACCTAATCTTGTACCATATGGTAGAAAACTATATGAAGCAAATATTCAAACCAGTTTGTTAAGGATATGTAAGTGAGAACCAAGAGTTATCACTGTTTGGATTTATTGCCCAAAAAGTGCTGCATATTTCATTCCCTCCGTTACCGACATGAGTTTTTAATTTTTTGTCAACAACTTGAAAGAATATCACAGGTTTAACTTGACCCTGTTGGAGTGTAACTCTTTCCTACATTCTGATACTTTACTTATTTCAATAGTCCCTCTAGTTTCTGAATAAGAGACATTTGAATGTCAAAAATCTGCACCTGTTTCCCTCCGTTACCACTTGACCAGACCAATAAATAACTTACATTATTTCTATTTATTTATTATCCGAGTCTGAACAATGTTTTATTTTGAAAAACAAACAAATTATCTCTGTCTGAGTCACTCTTGACACATTTCAAGATGCTTGTTTCTGTCATGTGATACATTAACGCCAATATTAAACCCACAAGCTGCAAAATGAGTAAAAAACAGACGGCTTTGGAAACTTTCATTATTATATTTACAAATACCCTAGTATTTGTGTTGGTCGTATCATTTTATTTTGTCATATTTATCCGCCACACCGTAAAGGCCGGTCTGTGAAAATATTGTCTGACATTAAAACCAGTCCGTGGTGCAAAAGAGGTTAGGGAGCCCTGGTCTTAGCAGACATGTCAAACTCAGGCCCAGGGGCCAAATTTGGCCTGCGATACAATGATATTTGGTCCGCGAGATGATATCAAATATGTATTAGAGCTGGCCAGCCCGCTACAGATAGGCTATAAAGACGTTATTTATTTCAAATGTTTTTATTATTTTTATATGATGCTTGTTCTGGATTCAATATTTAAACAAAACTATTATTGAACAATTATTTTAAAAAGAAAAAGTTTAACATAATATATCTCAAAAGAAGAGAAAACATGCAGATGTTATTGAAATTTTTCACTAAATATTTAGTTTGGTCCACGACTTTGTCCCCGTTTTTAATTTTGGCCTCTGTGAAGTTGAGTTTGACGCCCCTGGTCTAGAGGACTATTAAAAAATGGGTGTTATGCAAATTCTTTTTTTTTTTTTAAGCTTTCTACCATGTGATAAAGTTGTGTTTTACCATTCCCTCATCAAGAGACATGCCTCAAGAGGTTATAGATGCCATCCGTATATGTTTCATTAATTTAGTGATTCTGTACAATTCTCAATTCACAAGCCTTTGTCACCCAGGCTCCCACATGACAATTCTCAATAAATATACAAAAACATGAAACAAAACTGTACACAACAATGTGACAAACCTGAGGCTCTGCGGGGGGAGTGACCATGCAAAGAGCAAAGAAAGAAAGGGGAACTCAGAATTCTGCACCAAAATCCATTAAGAGGGTAAAAGGGGGCAATAGGATTAACACACACTATTTTCTTGGTTTTGACAAAAGCTCTGTGGGTCAGAGCAGGATTTACAGTCAAATGTGTGAAATATAAAGACACGATGGAGATGAGGAGATGAGTCCAGGAAAGAGACTGTAAATCTGCTGTGGACTGAGAGGTTAAGTGAATAGACTTGACTCTGTGCTCCATCTCATTTCTCCTGGACTTAATATACTCTGTCACCAAATGTCACCGTGTTAGTGCAGCATGTATTTATCATAATATTGTCCAGGCGAGTTTCATTGTTGACAAAAGGCGCGGCATGCGGGACATTATTTTGGTCAGCGGCAAAAACACTGCATTGGCTCCTGTGAGTTTCAGGATCGATTTTAAAAGTTCTTTTACTGGTTTTTAAATGTCTTAATGGTCTTGGGCCTTCTTATCTTTCATCCACTGCTTTTAACGGCAGAGGACCCTGAGACCATTCCTGAACAGCAAATTGGTCATTCCCAAAGTCATCACGGATGGAAGCGTCTTTCCAGAACTACACCCTTTTAACCTGCAGCCGGAAAAGGAGCTCAGGGCCAAAGAGAACGTTTCATGTTTTTAAGAGCAGGCTCAAGACCCAACTTAGCCTTTGGATGAAATATTCACATTGTACTTGATTAATCCACAATTACTTTGGTGGAAACTCCTGTAGGCCATTCACAGCAGAAAAGATGAAAACCTCCAAGAGTCTCGATGTGGCTTGGTTGAGAGCTTGTTGGAGTCCACGGTTGTGGTTGGATTCTTCTACGTTTGCTCTGCCGGTTTGAAAGTCTTTAATGTCACCGTTAGTGGTTCTTTTTCACTCAGAATACGAAAAGACATTTTCCTGTGTCTGTTCCGTGTTTGTGATTGTGTGTGCATGTGATGTGCAGTAGTGAATGTGTGTACCATGTGTCAGTTTGATAAATACGTGAGGTGTTACACACTGTGTTTGACCGCTATGGTGTTTGTCCGTGGAAAATATTTTCCCAGCATGTAAAGCACTTGTGTTGCATTTTGTATGAAAATGACTTTAGCTGAAACCTGCCTTGATATGATTGATTGATATTTACTATACAGAAAAACTAATGTCCTTAAATGTTACCAGATCCATTATTTTATCAAAGGGTGGCAGTGACTTCAGTTTAGAGCATTTGTCCGTCCGCAAGATTTTATTTCCACTCCGACTAAGTTCTGTCCTTTGGCAAGAGACGTCACGTACCTTGTCTAGAAGAGGTTGATGGTGCAGATTAGCGGGACAAAGAGGAATGAATGAATAATGACTGTGCAGCACTTCGATAAGCCAAATATGCGGTAAACCCTCACTACTGCAGGACGAAAATGTGCCAAGTCCTTTTACAATAGCAACATTCAGCGCTGATAGAGAAACTGCACTGCCAACTCAATCCCTGTGATCTTGACCTGACCTTGGCTTCATCAGAGGTATAATACTCCCTACAATGGAAGCATGGCCAGACTGGATTAGACTAGAACAGACATGTCAGACTCAGGCCCAAGAGCTCATATCAAATGTGTATTAGAGGTGGCCCAGTGCTGCAGTGCCATTAAGGCGCATGCACCAGATACTACTACTACTACTACTACTACTACTACTTTGATGAACTTGTATCTAAGAAGAGATGCCAAGTATTTGTATCTGCTTTGGACCCATGTGCATCAGAGTAAATCACAGTTGTTCATAGTTAAAAGACTGTGTTTTCATTGAAGCAAGTTGGTTGTTGGCTTGTGAAAAAAAAAGAAAAGAAAAAACAACACTTAAAAGGAGTTCAAAAGCTACTGATAAGCTATAGAGACATTATTTAATTACAATTTTGCTATTCTTTTATATTATGCTCAATGTTTAAGCAAAATTTATTTTAATAAGAAAAGGTTTAACATTACATACCTCGAAAGAAGAGAAAACATGCAGATGTTGTTGAAATTTTTTAATATATATTTAGTTTGGCCCATGACTTTGTAGCCAGGCTGGCGCCACCTAGTTCCTCTGCACAATTTCATTTCTCTCCAGCGACGAGGTCAGGAATAGGAATACATTAGACGGGTTGCAAAAAACCTGGAAGTGCGAGTTTAGGCACCAGCCAATCCACAAAGAGCCATATATTTTGTGTTGTCAACGACTCCCGAGATTGAGGATTTAAAGCCAGAACAAAGAGAATGTTTGGTGAATTTTATCAAGGGGAATTTGCCCTTCTTCCTACGGGATTTTGGGAAAAGCTTAATATTCCACTTAGCCCCGTTAGTGGCGCTTTACATTCACCACGACCAAATAGCAGCGATTGGTTAAATGAAAAAAAGTACCCACCTACTGTTGAGCGAACGAATCCTAATGCTGCGAGGTCAGACGGTTTCTACGAAGTGAAACCAGCTGATGAATTAGGCTATTGACTTAGTCCCAGTTTTTATTTTTGGCCCTCTGTGAATTTGAGTTTGATAACCCTGGACTAGAATGGCCGACACTATCACAGTCTTCAGGGTTCATGTCTCTGGTGCTGAGTCCAGTTATCCAGGCTGGTGCCACCTACTGCCTCCCCTCAATTTCATTTCTCTCCAGCAACTAGGTCAGGAATCAGAACACACTAGATCAGGAGTGTCAAAGTCATTTTGGTCCAGGGGCCGTATCCAACCGACTTTGATCCCAAAGGGGCCGGATCAGAAAACTCATGTCATATAAACCCCAAAAATAACAATAAGTTCAAATATTTGTGCAGAGAAACACAAATCTATTACAGAAATCTTTTTTAATTGATGAACTCTTTCTTTTACAAAATATTATAATATTATGAACAACCTGAAACTTTAAGAAAAATACAACTTCAACACAAAGTTTTAACATGAACTTGTTTAACATTAACTTGTATAAATAGGAATAAGTAAATTTTTCTTGTAAAATCCTGCACTCGGCTCCACTTTTCTCATGTTGGACATTTTTCTGATGAGGGTGTCACGGTCAACAGTCAAAACGATCGTCCTTTAAGAGCGTTTGGAAAGAGACAAGTCTTCATTTGTGCTGCTCTGGTGGGAGGGGCCACGTACAGAGACGCTGGAGACGCTGCTGTGATAAACACCACAGAAAATTAACAAGATTTTAACAAAAAATAGAATTAAAATATTTTTGTAGAAAATCAGCCGAGGGCCAGATTAAAGGTCTGGGAGGGCTGGATCTGGCCCCCGGGCCGCATGTTTCACACCCGTGCACTAGACAAAAACCCCGGAAGTGTAAGTTCGGGCACCAGCCAATCAGAGAAGAGCCATATATTTTGTATTGGTAACGATTCCGGAGATCGAGGATTTAAAGCCTGAAGAAAAAAGTTGTTTGTTTGAATTTTATCAAGGGGAAAGACGTTATTGCCCTTCTTCCTACGGGATTTGGTAAAAGCTTAATATACCAGTTAGTCCTGTTAGCGGCGCATTACATACGTCACGACCAAATAGCAGTGATTAGTTAAATGAAAAAAAGCACCCGCCAACCATCAAGTGAACAAATTCTAAAGCTGCCTGGTCAGACGGTTTCTATGAAGTGAAACCAGTGGCTGATGAATCAGACTGGGGTCCTGTTGCGCTGATGGTAAATAAACTTTGTTGGAACTCCGTGGTCGCGCCTCTTCTCTTCAACCCTCAGACTTCATTTTACTCTACCACTCGTCCATCTATAAGCAGTCAGTCAAAATTCCAATTAAAAGTCGACCCGCATTGACGGACCTAAAATCTTAATATGGTCAAAACAGTCTTTTCCGCATGATAAAACATCTTATCTCATCTGATCCCATGTGTCAGCATTGTTCAGACCCTTTTCAGGCGCAGATACACTGGGAAAAGTTCAGCCATCGCCACCTCCCAGCCCTCTGTGTTTACGGCTTTTGTTCCACCCTCATGTTTCTACTTTCCCACTGCTAAACTTAATAATCTGTAATACTTCCTCTTCCCACGCACCAAACATACCTCTATTTAAAAAAAAACACATTAATCTGGCCTTCTGTAGCTTTCCTGGGTCTATCTCTGACTATATAAGTGTATTTAACTCTATGGCGCTGAAGGACCTGCATGTGTCTCACCTTGATCCTATCAGAAGCCCAGACTGTGAGAGTGAAAATGGTCAGGGGCCACTGCTGAGAGGAAGCGGGAGCAGCATCTGCGCTCTGAGAAAACACCAAACACAGATAAGAGATAAGAGCCGTGGGAATAAACAGGCGTGTTGGTTGAGAGTCTGGAAGTGGGGTGGTGTTATAGTTTCTGGAATATTTTGGAAACAAATATGCCACAGTCACTGCAACGAATCAACAATGATGTTATAGTTTAAAAAAAATATGATGATATGCAATGAAAAACTGTTATTTAAACTGCTTCAGACTAATTTTTGATTAGAGATGCTCTGAGCTGATACTGGTATTGGGTATTGGTACTGATACTGAAAAATTTGCTGGGTCAGATACAGTGTTGGGAGTGTTACTTTTAAAATGTATTCCCCTACAGATTACAGATTACATCCCCCAAAATGTAGTTTGTAACGTAATCCATTAAATTACTTAAAGTGAGTAACGTAATCTGAATACTTTGGATTACTTGATTTTCTGTAGAGAAGCAAAGACTCAGAAATCTTCACATACCATTTTTTATCTGCTAAAAGAAAATAAAAAGCCCAGACTTTATTTAACTGTATAAAAATATTATTGATAGAAGAGGAGGAGACACGGTCCACACGGCATGATTTAGTTCTATTAAATTCAAATTAAATTTAGTCCTGGTTTAGATCTGGTTTTAGTCCTGGTTTAGTCCTGATTTAGACTTGGTTTTAATCCTGGTTTAGTCCTGGTTTTAGTCCTGGTTTAGTCCTGGTTTTAATCCTGGTTTAGTCCTGGTTTTAGTCCTGGTTTAGTCCTGGTTTTAGTCCTGGTTTAGTCCTGGTTTAAACCTGGTTTAGATCTAGTTTAGACCTGGTTTTAGTCCTGGTTTAGACCTGGTTTAGACTTGGTTTTAATCCTGGTTTAGTCCTGGTTTTAGTCCTGATTTAGTCCTGGTTTTAATCCTAGTTTAGTCCTGGTTTTAGTCCTGGTTTAGTCCTGGTTTAAACCTGGTTTAGATCTAGTTTAGACCTGGTTTTAGTCCTGGTTTAGACCTGGTTTAGATCTAGTTTAGATCTGGTTTTAGTCCTGGTTTAGTCCTGATTTAGACTTGGTTTTAATCCTGGTTTAGTCCTGGTTTTAGTCCTGGTTTAGTCCTGGTTTAAACCTGGTTTAGATCTAGTTTAGACTTAGTTTTAGTCCTGGTTTAGTGTCCGGCAATGAGTGGAATTACCAAAAAAAAAAAGAAAAAAAAAAGGGATATAGCCCAAAATGTGAAAACAAGAAAATACTGCAGTGTAATCCATTTATTTCAACAAAGTAACTGTAATCCAATTACCACTCACTGAAACAGTAACTGTAACTGAATACAGTTACTCATAATTTGTACTCTGATTACATAACTCCGGTACATGTAATCTGTTACTCCCCAACACTGGTCAGATATAATTTACCTGAATTACACACTCCTTTCACAGTTTTATTATTAGCAGCCACTCCAAACCGAAATGTCCCAGTTTTTGATTTGGAAAATCTGGTCACCCTATTACTCCTCCCTTTCTGAACGTATTCCTAGCATCCTAATTATTCACCACAATGAGTTTTTAAGTTACTTTTGCCGTCAACTATACTAATAAAAGCTAGTATGTCAACAACAGACTTACTGTTTTGCAATGCCTTTAAATATCCTATATTACACAAAATTGATTCTTGTGAGCTTTAAGCCGTGTTATAATGTTGTTACCTCATCACAAACATACCTGGAGTGGTGTTTAGTTTCATTCACATGTTTTAACAGTGTTGGGAGTAACACATTATGAAAGTAACGAATTACTGTAATGCGTTGCTTTTTGCTGTAACGCAGTAATATTTTACTCAGTACAAATGTCAGTAGTGCGTTACCGCGTTGTCTTTTTTAACCTGGATTGAAGTGGTGGGTTTTTCTTCATACAAATTCGCTAAAATTACCGCAATATCAGCAGCGGTGAAACGCCAGAGATGAGCCCGTGTAGACCGTCGGGTGACCGAGGGCAAAAGGACCGGCGCAGAACTCCACGCTCCACGGGGTGAACCGCAGCCGACGCCCGATCACACCTCGCAGACATACTGCTCCACGGGCTCGGGGTTCTAGTCTGAGATTAGTCCTGGTTTGATCCTAGTTTAGTCTTGGTTTAGTCCTGGTTTAGTCCTTGTTTAGACCTGGGTCAATTCTGGTTTAGTCCTGGTTTAGTCCTCGGTTCAGTCCTGGTTAAGACCTAGTTTTTGTCCTGGTTCGGTCCTGGTTTAGACTGGTTTAGTCCATATACGGCGCAAAAGTTCAGCATCTTCACAGTTATTTTGGTGAGAGTAACTTAAAGTGCCGCAATAGTCGTGTCATGTCTTATGTTTTAAATCCAGTAATATCGTAATGTAACAAATGACTTTGAAATGACAGTAACAAGTCATAAATAACACATTACAGTTTTAAAATAACTTGCCCAACTGTGTGTTTTAATATTACTCTGTCTACGTCTCCAAGCCTCAAAATGCTCTGTTCCACCTTGTGACGTCATGAAGCTGTAGTTTTCCAGTTGACCGCGACCTTTTATCTTTAGATCAGTAAAGATTGGCAATTCCAGGGCTGAAATTATCCAAATAATTCTAGTGAAGGTTTTGCGATGTAAAGAATGCTTTCACTGGGTTTATGTGTTAAACGTGTGAATGAAACAAAACACAACTCCAGGTATGTTTATGATGAGGAAACAACTTTAATAGTGCAATTTAGACCTTTTAAGTTTGTGCTGTGGATATATGTTTATTTGTGCACCTTTTTGAATCGCACTTTGTTCCACAGTGTTTTCACCAAAGCCTGTTTTGTAAATGACCTCTTTGTATGTTCAAATAAGAGGCAGAATTTCTGACTCAAACCCTGTTAAATCCAGTAATCTCTTTTAATTGTTTCATTAGCCCGTCTTCTACCAGGAATTAGGCTGTTCCAGATGATTATATAAACGTCATTCTTTAATCAGGCAGTAGAATGTAAAATGTGTGTGGCGCGGTGATGAATCAAATCAGCCTGACAGAGCGAGTGAGAACATGACAGTTTAATACAGCGTGGATGAGTTCTTCAAAACTCTGAATCTGAACCTGAGCCAGAGAAACCTGTTCAAGGTGTCAGTGTGTATTTATACTCTCCCCGCTGCCAACAAGGTGAAAGAACAATCCACAGTTACAGCACAGCTTATTCCAACTTCACTCGAATCATTTGGATGATTTCACTGATTTTAATCACTTTCCCCAAAGATATATACGATTTGAAATGACCAATAACTTAATAATGCATAATAAAAGTACAATTATAAAATAAAATAAGTTTAAAAAGCAGCTCAAGTGTTGGTAAACTTCTAATATTAATATAAGTCAATGTTTTTCCATGTATCTGTCCAAAATTATGTCTCTTTTGCAGACTACTCGGTTCAAATAGAAATAAAAAAGCAAATAAACTAAAAAGGTGGCTTAAACACTGTGACCCAAATCTGTTTTTCGCCCCTATGTGACCTGTGTCTGATCTTTTAATGACAGTCTGAATGACACAGATGTGATTTTTTTCAAATGCGACCCAGGCCAGTTACACCCTTATCATCAGAAGGCCCACTAGTCAGAAAATCATTCCCTCTTCTATTGGTTTGTCAGCAACATTTTTCTTGAACAATTGAATGTATATTTGATGAAAGCAACAGGGAATAATCTCTGGATATCAGGGAAGAATGAGTAAACTTTTGGATGTTTACCAATTAAAAATGGCTGCAACATCAAATTTTTTAGAGATATTGACAGGAAAACACATAATCATGCATAACAGCAATTAGTTAAGGTCAGTATTACTTAATTTGTTGGTTTACAAACCCACCAATGCTATATTAAAAGAAAAAGATTTAAAATAAAATTGAAATGAAGGTTGTAGAGCTCGAATTACTGAACATTTTGCAAGTTGTTGCCTGAAAATCAGACAATTATTAACCCTGTTCCATTTAAGACAGACATTTCCACCCAAATCATTATTTCCTCAAACATTTTTGCTGTATTTTAAGGGTTTCATATATTTATTACTTTTAATATTTACTTTTTTAAATATCTAAAACAATTTGTAACACTACCTGAACATGGATTTTCTGACTAGAGAGTCTTCTGATGATAAGGCTGACCCCCCCCAGGCCACTTGGATACGTGCTCCTAAAACCGATACATATCTGATCTTCTGACATGTGACTTCAGTCTGAACGGTCAGGTCACATTCATCCCACCTACACGTCAGAACAACACGGTAACAAGCACCTGTTGTGAGCCAATACAGCCCAATGCCGACGTGTTTGTTAACTGTAGACCGACAAAGACGTGAAGACAAATGTACACAAACGTTCTTCTCGTCATAAGAACATTGAGCATGGACTCCGTGTCAGTGAAGCAGTGAAGCACAGAACGATCCCACTGCTCTTGGCTGCGACTCTGCACTCACACGTTTCTTTGTACGGACGTTGCTGCCGCTGTCCCACAAAACGCCACGGCCAAAAACCTCGTCCTTCTGCTTCTCAATGTCCTCCTTAAAACAAATAAGGTTCAGTCCTGGTTTGGTCCTGGTTTGGTCATGGTTAGTTCCTGTTTGAGTCCTGGTTTGGTTCTGGTTCAGTCCTGGTTTGGTTCTGGTTCAGTCCTGGTTTAGTCCTGGTTTAGTCCTGGTTTAGTCCTTGTTTAGTCCTGGATTATTCCTGGTTTAGTCCTGGTTCAATTCTGGATTGGTCCTGGTTCGGTCGTGGTTAGGTTCTGGTTCAGTCCTGGTTTGGTCCCAGTTCAATCCTGGTTCAGTCCTGGTTCAGTCTTGGTTTAGTCCTGGATTAGTCCTGGATTTGGTCTTGGATTAGTCCTGGATTAGTCCTGGTTCAGTCTTGGTTTAGTCTTGGTTTAGTCCTGGATTAGTCCTGGTTCAGTCCTGGTTTAGTTCCTGTTTGGTCCTGGTTTGGTTCTGGTTCAGTCCTGGTTTGGTCCCAGTTCAATCCTGGTTCAGTCCTGGTTCAGTCTTGGTTTAGTCCTGGATTAGTCCTGGATTTGGTCTTGGATTAGTCCTGGATTAGTCCTGGTTCAGTCTTGGTTTAGTCTTGGTTTAGTCCTGGATTAGTCCTGGATTTGGTCTTGGATTAGTCCTGGATTAGTCCTGGTTCAGTCTTGGTTTAGTCTTGAATTAGTCCTGGTTCAGTCCTGGTTTGGTCCTGATTTAGTCCTGATTAAATCCGAATTGAGCATCTCTGGAATTTTACAGGATTTTTTTGCCATGGAGATTATGGTCTGAATCCCTTTTTTTACGTCTGTGCAAAAACAACAAGGTGAATTCCAGAACAAAATCTTGCGTAACAGCGTAACACTTCCCTGTGGTGCGGCGGGTGACTTCAGTTCCTGTTTTGCGTCTGTCTCCACTCTCTTCTGTGTTGAGCTGCACTAACGACGTTCATGACAGATCCCCTTTGTCCCCTCTTCATCCAGCGCTGGAGTTTTCTTCTTCTTTTGTGTTCTCCCGCTGTAGCAGAACTCGGCTGCAGGTGTGGCCCCGGACCACCAGCAAATCCGCGCCGCTAGAAATGATTTGACGGTCTGTTCGGGAAAAAAATGTTGAACTTGTGCTTCGTTTCTTATTTCCATATATGCCTTTGTGATGGTGTTTCCGTGGAGATGTTATTGCTTTACCTAGGATGGCCCCAGGATGATCAGGTGACGTCACGGGTCAGATCGGTGGAGAGGCAAACCCGTAAGAACACGTTTTTCGGAGGATTTTTGAGGAAATAATACGCCTGTAATTGAATATATAGGTTTAATGCTATACTGTGGAACATTCCAGGCAAAGCAATAAAGTCACGGAGACAAACAGGTGGCAGAAAACCGGAAAAGTTACACAGTGCAGCTTTAAAGGTCCTATATTACGCAACATCGACTCTTGTGAGCTTTTAGAATCATTCGTTTATTGTTTTTTTCAAGATAAAACCAAAAATAACATGAAATAAAACAACTATTTTCTTCATTCTTTGTCTCCAAAAACCAAAATGAAAAAAAGGATAACGATCAGTTTTTTTTTTTTTTTCAGTTTTCGAATTTGTGTTTAAATGAAAAATGAAACAGGACTAAACCAGGACTAAACCATTTTCAGTCCCGGTCTGGTCCTAGTCTCAGTCCCGGTCCTGTTCCCCGTCTCATTCCTGGTCTCAGTCCCGGTCTCAGTCCTGGTCCTGGTCCCAGACTGGTCCCGGATTCAGTCCTAGTCTGGTTTAGACCTGGTTTAGACCTGGTTTAGTCCTGGTTCAGTCCGGCATCACAGTTTAAGTCATGGAAATGGGAAACGGCCATTATCTGTTTGTTTTTTTTCCCCGTTATTCATTTAAACACAAAATCGAAAACTGAAAAAAACTCATCGTTATACTTTTTTTCATTTTGGTTTTGGAGAAACAGTTGTTTTTTCATTTTCTTATTTTTGGTTTTATCTTGAAAAACGAATAAACAAATGATACATGGATTTTTTAGCCTTGTTATTATCATCAAAAACAAAGCTGGAGCTGTGTTTTGTTTTTTGCTATCACACATGCTTGAGTCATTCTGATTTATTACAAGCTCAGAATGCTCTGTGACACCTTGTGATGTCATGTAGTGGTAGTTTTTATTTTTTTTTTCAGTAGAGATTGGCAATTCCAGGGCTGAAATTATCCTAATGATTCCAGGTGTATAGAGTTTAAAAACACAGTGGAGCATTTCCTCTATTACCACATTATGTCACAAGGATCACGTGTGAAAGAAACAAAATACAACTCCAGGTATGTTTGTGATGAGGAAACAACATAACATGGACATGGATATTACGCTATTTCTGTTCTAAGTAAAAAAGGTTACCAGATTATTCTCCCATTATTAAAACTGACTGATGATCGCTGTTAGTTGATAGATCCAGATGGTCAGTGTTGGGGAGTAACAGATTACATGTACTGGAGTTATGTAATCAGAGTACAAATTATGAGCAACTGTATTCAGTTACAGTTACTGTTTCAGTGAGTGGTAATTGGATTACAGTTACTTTGTTGAAATAAATGGATTACAGGGCGGTATTTTCCTGTTTTCACATTTTGGGCTAAACCAGGACTAAACCAGGATTAACCAGGTCTAAACCAGGTCTAAAACAAAAGGTCTAAACCAGGTCTAAACCAGGACTAAAACAGGTCTAAACCAGGACTAAAACCAGGACTAAACCAGGTCTAAACCAGGACTAAACCAGGTCTAAACCAGGACTAAAAGGTCTAAACCAGGACTAAACCAGGTCTAAACCAGGACTAAAACTAAAACAGGTCTAAACCAGGACTAAAACAGGACTAAACAGGACTAAACCAGGTCTAAACCAGGACTAAAACAGGTCTAAACCAGGACTAAACCAGGACTAAACTAGGACTAAACCAGGTCTAAACCAGGACTAAACCAGGACTAAAACTGTTCTAAACCAGGACTAAAGCAGGTCTAAACCAGGTCTAAAACCAGGACTAAACCAGGTCTAAACCAGGACTAAATCATGCTGCGTGGACGTGTCTCCTGCTCTTCAATCATTAATATTTTTAATTTGGTTCAGTAAAGTCTGGGCTTTTTTATTTTCTTTTATCAGACAAAACATCTTATGTGAAGATTTCCTCGTCTTTGCTTCTCTACAGCAAATCAAGTAATCCAAAGTATTCAGATTACGTTACAAACTACATTTTGGGGTATGTAATCTGTAATCTGTAGGGGAATACATTTTAAAAGTAATCTTCCCAGCACTGCAGATGGGTCAGTGACACTCATATTTGAAAGTACTTTTTGATCTAACCTCACCACAACAATATGAACTCCAAAAACAGTTAAATAAATTTAAATTTAAATATAGAAACAATATAAGTGACTATGAGCCCTACTTTTTGCTATGTTCCTGGTAAATGGAGAGGACTGCATTGGGAAGGGCATCCAGCGTAAATCAATTCAATGCCAATCAGTGTAAGGAGTAGATCATTGGCAAAAATCACTTGTCTTGCTCAAGGAAACACGATGTATCAAACCAGCAACCTTCTGATTACGAGGAGATCTGAGAAAAGCTTTACTCATCATCAGTTCTAGTCTCTTGAATGTGTTTAAAAACCCTGTAGTTGTATAAGGAGCAGTATTTGAAGAGTGAGTCTGAAGGAGCTCCTCTGTCACTCTTCACACACAGATTAACGTCAGATTCAAACCGGGGTTAAGTCGGACTGAAGATCTTTATAATCCTCTGTCTCCACCGCACCATCAGGGACCTTCTCTCAACGATATTTAGACGACAAGACACGAAGGAACTGGGAAAATATATGGAAACTAGAAAAGCAGTCAGAGAGCGCAGACCTCCTCCAAGGACTACCCCCATTTTTTATATAAATTGCGATAAAATCAGTCTTCTGGATCAGATCCAGATCAGCCTTTGGAATATGAAAGAGGATCCCATTGTCCATCCCTGAGTCAAATTTCATGGGGTTTGGTCAATAATTAACCCAGATATTGAGAAACAAAATTTTGGCCGCATTTACCACAATGTTAACTAAAATTTCAAAGTGATCCAGAATCCAGGATTTCTTCTGGATCACCCCCAAAATGAAATCAGTTCTTCCTTTTCACATTTCCAACAAATCCTGAAAATTTCATCAAAATCGGTCCATAACTTTTTGAGTTATGTTGCTAAAAGACAGACAAACGCCGGCAAAACCATAACCTCTTTGGCGGAGGTAATAACGTTGGGATGCAGTCATTGAGTTGGAACTGGTTTTTAGTTTTCATTTCATTCTTAATTGTGTTAGGGCAGGGGTGTCAAACTCATTTTGGTCCGGGGGCCATATCCAACCTACTTTGATCTCAAAGTGTCCGGATCAGAAAACTCATGTCATATAAACCCCAAAAATAACAATAAGTTAAAATATTTGTGCAGAGAAACACAAATCTATTACAGAAATCTTTTTTAATTGATGAACTCTTTCTTTTACAAAATATTATAATATTATAAACAACCTGAAACTTTAAGAAAAATACAATTTCAACACAATGTTTTAACATGAACTTGTCTGTAAACAGGAATAAGTCCATTTTTGTTGTAAAATCCTGCACTCGGCTCCACTTTTCTCATGTTGGACATTTTTCTGATGAGGGTGTCACGGTCAACAGTCAAAACGATCGTCCTTTAAGAGCGTTTGGAAAGAGACAAGTCTTCATTTGTGCTGCTCTGGTGGGAGGGGCCACGTACAGAGACACTGGAGACGCTGCTGTGATAAACACCACAGAAAATTACCAAGATTTTAATAGAAAATATAATTACAACACCTTTAATCTGGCCCTCAGCTGACTTTCTACTAAAATAGAAAGTCAGCTGAGGGCCAGATTAAAGGTCTCGTAGGGCCGGATCTGGCCCCCGGGCCTTATGTTTTGACACCTGTGTGTTAGGGTTTAGTACTGGTTTAGTCCTGGTTTACTTCTCATTTAGATCATGTTTTTCTTTGTCTTGTTTTAGTCATGGGTTAGTTCTTGTGTAGTCATCATTGTATATAGGACTAACTTTATCACATTATTGGGTTAAAAGGGGAAACCAGTGTGTCCAGGGATAAAAATAAAAACCCGTCATAGAAAGAATGAGGTAAACTGAGAGTTGAACCCCCAACCTTCTTAATGTAAGAACTCTAACCACTCCGCCACAGTGAGATTTAATTTAATGAACACTCAAAACACCTACATAAACACAGGGATTCTTACTGTGAGCACAAACCTCACCTCTTTAAACATGTCTGCTACAAGTTACAAGTCAGGTTTGTGTAAAGGCAAGCTCGCATAAATGAAATGTTACACTGTATGACTGAGATTTATTTGGATCCGATATGCAGTGTTGGGAGTGTTACTTTTAAAATGTAATCCCCTACAGATTACAGATTACATACACCAAAATGTAGTTTGTAACGGAATCCATTAAATTACTTAAAGTGAGTAAAGTAATCTGAATACTTTGGATTACTTGATTTGCTGTAGAGAAGCAAAGACGAGGAAATTTTCACGTAAGATGTTTTGTCTGATAAAAGACAAAGAAAAACCCAAACTTTACTGAACCAAATTAAAAATATTATTGATAGAAGAAGAGGAACACGTCCACACAGCTTTAGTCCTGTTAAATCCTGTTTTAGTCTCTTGTTTAGTCCTGCTTTAATCCTGGTTTAGACCTGGTTTAGATCTAGTTTAGACCTGGTTTTAGTCCTGTTTAGACCTGGTTTAGACCTGGTTTAGATCTAGTTTAGACCTGGTTTTAGTCCTGGTTTAGTCCTGGTTTAGTCCTGGTTTAGATCTGGTTTAGACCTGGTTTAGACCTGGTTTAGATCTAGTTTAGACCTGGTTTTAGTCCTGTTTAGACCTGGTTTAGACCTGGTTTAGATCTAGTTTAGTCCTGGTTTTAGTCCTGGTTTAGTCCTGGTTTTAGTCCTGGTTTAGATCTGGTTTAGACCTGGTTTTAGTCCTGGTTTTAGTCCTGGTTTAGACCTGGTTTTAGACCTGGTTTAGACTTGGTTTAGATCTAGTTTAGACCTGGTTTAGTCCTGGTTTTAGTCCTGGTTTAGATCTGGTTTAGACCTGGTTTTAGACCTGGTTTAGACCTGGTTTAGATCTAGTTTAGACCTGGTTTAGTCCTGGTTTTAGTCCTGGTTTAGCTCTAGTTTAGACCTGGTTTTAGTCCTGGTTTTAGTCCTGGTTTAGACCTGGTTTTAGACCTGGTTTAGACTTGGTTTAGATCTAGTTTAGACCTGGTTTTAGACCTGGTTTAGATCTAGTTTAGACCTGGTTTAGTCCTGGTTTTAGTCCTGGTTTAGACCTGGGTTAGATCTAGTTTAGTCCTGGTTTTAGTCCTGGTTTAGATCTGGTTTAGACCTGGTTTTAGACCTGGTTTAGACCTGGTTTAGATCTAGTTTAGACCTGGTTTAGTCCTGGTTTTAGTCCTGGTTTAGCTCTAGTTTAGACCTGGTTTTAGTCCTGGTTTAGACCTGGTTTTAGACCTGGTTTAGACTTGGTTTAGATCTAGTTTAGACCTGGTTTAGTCCTGGTTTTAGTCCTGGTTTAGACCTGGTTTAGATCTAGTTTAGTCCTGGTTTTAGTCCTGGTTTAGATCTGGTTTAGACCTGGTTTTAGACCTGGTTTAGACCTGGTTTAGATCTGGTTTAGACCTGGTTTTAGACCTGGTTTAGACCTGGTTTAGATCTAATTTAGACCTGGTTTAGACCTGGGTTAGATCTAGTTTAGTCCTGGTTTTAGTCCTGGTTTAGATCTGGTTTAGACCTGGTTTTAGACCTGGTTTAGACCTGGTTTAGATCTAGTTTAGACCTGGTTTAGTCCTGGTTTTAGTCCTGGTTTAGCTCTAGTTTAGACCTGGTTTTAGTCCTGGTTTTAGTCCTGGTTTAGACCTGGTTTTAGACCTGGTTTAGACTTGGTTTAGATCTAGTTTAGACCTGGTTTAGTCCTGGTTTTAGTCCTGGTTTAGACCTGGGTTAGATCTAGTTTAGTCCTGGTTTTAGTCCTGGTTTAGATCTGGTTTAGACCTGGTTTTAGACCTGGTTTAGACCTGGTTTAGATCTGGTTTAGACCTGGTTTAGATCTAGTTTAGTCCTGGTTAGTTTCCAGCAATGAGTGGAATTACCGAAAAAAATGAAAAAAATAAAAAATAAAAAATGGGGATATAGCCCAAAATGTGAAAACAGGAAAATACTGCCGTGTAATCCATGTATTTCAACAAAGTAACTGTAATCCAATTACCACTCACTGAAACAGTAACTGTAACTGAATACAGTTACTCATAATTTGTACTCTGATTATGTAACTCTGGTACATGTAATCTGTTACTCCCCAACACATATGTTACCTGTATAATAGGCTTTTGGAGCTCCACAGTAGAGGTCTGTACGGGACAGAATTTTCAGTCCCGTTCCCGCCCGCACCTGCACTGTGCAGTCCTGCTCCCACCCGCTCCGGCAAAGAATTATAATTTTCAGTCCTGCTCCCGCTCACATCTGCAATATTTTGTCCCGTTCCCGCCTGCAAGTTCTGCAAGATGTGAACATTCACTTTCTGAAGCTCTATCAAACACGGAGAAGCGCAAAGGAATTGTCTAAAACAGTGGTCCCTAACCTTTTTTGCGCGATGGACCGGTTAATATCCGACAATATTTCGCAGACCAGAGGGAGTTGGCTAAATCCTGTTTTAGTCCTGGTTTAGACCTGGTTTAGTTGTGGTTTTGTGGCGACATACGGGGCGGGGACGGTCTGCGCAGTGTACACGTTAGTTTACGGGACTGCACTTTGTCATCCCACATTATTTTCTTAATCAGTGGTTGTTTCTTTTATTAATTTTAGATGAATATTGCGACTGAAAATGTCAAATTAGAACGTAATGATCCACAAGTGACACTGATTATAACGACAAGTATACAGCAGACACAAGCACAGTAGGTCTTGTTTAATACCCCATACATGTGTAATTCCGTCCCTTTAAAGTAGACGTAGTGCAGTATTCCATTTCCTGGTCTAATGTGACAATCCAAGGACAAACTGTAGATGTGCCATCAGCTCCAGCCCTGTACCAGCACCCTGCATAACGGAGAGCATCCATCACCACAGTGTCCCCCATCTGTCCCACTGCGAGAGACGATGTGGGTTTGTCATAGTTACATCTGCGGAGACATGTTGGCAATATCAGTGTGTGTATGTACGAGTGTGTATCTTTAGCTCAAGGTTAAAGCTACATAACATATAGAATGGGATAAATAGAAGACAGTATTTACATTTTTGTCCACTGTGATACTCCGATAATAGAAGACAAGAACATTCATTCACATTAGGTCCCATATTATGCTAAATTGGTTCTTGTGAGCTTTAAGTCATGTTTTAATGCTTTTACCTTCTCAAAAACACACCTGGAGTTGCTTGAGTAACCCTTTGTTATCAGTCTGTCTTAGTGGTGTAGCGATATCCAAGTCTCAAGATACGATATTGTCAAAATATGAACCTAACGTTATGATACTTATTGCAATATCATAGGGAAGCTCACGATTAGTGATGTAACAATATCCAAATCTCTCTGTACGATGTTTTCACGATATACATCTCACAGTATATCGATATTTATTACAATATATTGTGGAGGCAAAAAAAACTGTGAATATGGTACTTTTTCCTCTTAAAATGCCTTGACAAGTGCTTAGAACTGTTATTTCTTCTTGTAGTCTGCACTGAACTGGAGCAAAGGATCATGGTTTATGTAGTTCTGTTTGTCTTTTTTTTAAGCTATTGCTGCACCATAACTCTTAATTTAAGCAAAGAGTCTTGTAAATCGATATATTGGGATGCTCCACGATATTATTGTGAGAACTTTGACGATACGATATCACAATATTTTGGTTATTGTTACACCACTAGTCTGTCTACATCTCCAAAGCTGAAAATGCTCTGTTCCACCTTGTGATGCCATGAAGTGATAGTTTTTAACTTAACAAGCTTCCTTTTACCTTTTGTTCAGTAGAGACTGGCAATTCCTGGGAAATTATCCAAATGATTCTAGTTTAAAAACACAGTGGAGCACTTACTGTCCTCACAAGGGAGAACAAGCTGGAGTGTTTTAAGTTTGAGAGAAGAACTAGTCACTTAGATCAGGGGTCTCTAACCTACAGCTCGGGAACTACCAGTAGCTCTCCACCCCCTTCCAAGTAGCTCGCCAAGGGCTGTGTATTACGCTGAATAATTAAAATGTGATTTGATTAAATGCCTGTTACCACTGTAAATGTCTCATTCTGATGCCTGTTTTTGTACATTTATAAATATAATAGTTGTGTAAATGTTTTAGATGTCGCTGTACCCCATCTAAGGCTCTTATACTTACTGTATTTTTCAGACTATAAGTCGCACTTTTTTTGATGGTTTCGGTGGTCCTGCGTCTTATACTCCGGTGCGAGTAAGAACATTTTCAGACTGACAGCAGCGAGAGGGCGCTCCTGTACCAGTGTCTCCTGTAGAAACAGCTGCTGTCTCTCTGCAAATAGTGAAAACATTCAGCTGAAAACAATAATCGAGCAGCAGAAAGAAAGTTTGGAGTAAACGAGAAACTTGTGAGGGACTGGCGGAAAGCAGGGATGGAGAGTACAGCTTCACGGAAACAGAGGCGGGTGCACTATGTAACTTTCCTGAAAGTCACTGGATGAATTGACAAAGCCTGAACTTCAGTGACACCGAAACCATCCTGTCTGGATTCAGAAAGGCCAGAATAATTCTAACTGGAAGTGATGCTGAGTCTGACGACGGCTACACAGAAGAGGAAGCGGCCCTCTGTTTATCTCATGGATCTATGGTTTATCTCCGGAGGTCACGCAGAAGTGACACAGAGGATGAAGAATTCAATTAGTGATTTGGAGTGAGATCGTGAGTTTGGTGAACTTATATTATGTTGTTTAGACTATAATTATCTGAATAACTGCTAATATGTTACGTTGTTTTTACTATACTTGCCTTTCAAGATGAAATTCCAGTTCCTGGTCTCCGATTTTACAAAATATATTTCCCCAAAAAGTGCGACTTATATATGTTTTTTTCTTCTTCATTGCGCATTTTTTGGCCGGTGCAACTTTATAGTCCGGAAAATATGGTACTGCTAAATAAGTAGTTCTCCAGCATTTTCATTTTGTAAGGTTGACTCACTAGAGGAAAAAAGTTGGGAGACCCCTGACCTAGATACTCCCATTGTCCCGTGGCATGACACTCCATGTACTTATAGTCGGTAAGTACTGTATATAGACATGGCAGTCCCATGCACACGTGAACTGCTCCTCACACTGACCTGTGTACAGAACAAAAACTACATTTATAAAGATTTTACATGTGAAAGTCCAGCTGTTGGCTCTGGTGTTTTGACAGAACAGGTGAAACAGCTGTTGTACCTTCAGCGCATTCCTCTGACTGTGATCCATCACTTAAAACATCAACACCACCGCTCACAAAAGCAGGGCCCGGGTCAACTGAGCACGTGCACCGAGGTTTGTCTGAAGTGCTCTTGTGATTGTTTGTTTCATATATGCACCAAAACCTTAAACTGATGAACTTTATTACCCTCTGTATTTAATCTAACAACACCGATCTGTGGTTGCCTCAACATAAAAACAACAACATGAAAAAAGTAACCACACATGGAGCCCTCCTACATGTTAACAAGCAATCTATGTTCTAATAAGATTTTCTAATAAGATTAACTTGTCTTCTTCAACACATTTCAACAACAGGGAAAAAAAAGTAAGTAGTAAAAAAGTAAAAAAAAAGTAGTCACACACAGAACCCTCCGACATGTTGTTGGCAAATGATTTATTAAGCTATTCTAATCATGTTTTCGCCATTTTGCTCACATAGATGCTACCTGCCAGATGCCCATTTTGTGGTTACATGCTGCTATTCCAACATGCTGCTATTTAGACAATGTTGGAGTAGCGGCATAAATATTTTCTAAGCATCCCACTACTTCGACATTTTTTTCATTGTTGGAGTAGCGGCACTTGACTATTTTTCAAGCATTCTGCTTTTCCAACATGAGTAATATTAAAGGTCGTATGGAGGATTTTTTGTTTTGTTTCAAATTGTCAGTGAAAGTTTAAAATACCATTACAGAGACGCAGCAGCCTTGTAATTAAGATGATCAAAAAAAAAAAAAGAATGAAAATCTATCAACTGCGGACAAAGTGAGGCCAGAGAAACATCAGCCAATAGAAAACGAGGCTCCCTCTTTATCTATTGGCTGTTAGGTTGTCAATCAAACTCCCTACATTTCTAGTGTAACTGACTCGCGGCGCGCAGGGATTATGTGGTTTATGCAGCGGGTTTTAGAGGCTTTTTCAAACTGTCGCTTCCTCGCAGTTCGCACAAAGTTTGTTGCGATGGCGGACGAGAATCCACGACCAGTTCGCCGCAAAAGAAAGTCCGTTTTTGAGGTCGCTGAAAGAAGAAGAGAAGGGGAAAAGGAGCGAAGACAAACTGAGGTGATTCTTGGAGATTCCTTTCGGCGATGGCGCGACTGAAGCAGACGAAGGGTCTAAAAACTGTCGCATCGGTCGCTAAATTATTTCTAGACAGGTCACTTCACTGGCTGTAAACAAGCGTGATTTCTAGAGTAAAGAGGCGGGAGGAGATGTTTCTACTGAGGGAGCTGTGGAGGAGGGAGGTGGTGTCACGCATGCACAACATTTGGAAAAGGACTGTCGCTGTATCTCTTTTCCCTTGAAAAATCCTCTATACAACCTTTAATGTGATAGCCTATTATACTTTGCACTATATATCATAAGATGCTTGAGTCGGTGCAAAGCATTTGATACTACTAATACTTCAGTCACATATCAAGACAGCGGGAAAATGGAAAAACTAGCCAGGCTGGCGCCACCTAGTGCCTTTGCTCAATTTAATTTCTCTCCAGCGACTAGGTCAGGAATTGGAATACACTAGATGGGTTGCAAGAACCCCGGAAATTGAAAACCGCGCACTGACCAATCAATGAAAAGCTGTGAAGCCATGACGCCAAACTCAAGCGTCTGTCTGGGTCCGTTTTGTGGTACAGCACAACAGTAAACAAAGCGGTCGAGATGGATGTAGATAAAGACATACGTTCTGTGTTGGCAACGATTCCCGAGATCGAGGATTTAAAGCTGGAACAAAGTGAATGTTTTGTGCAATTTTATCAAGGGGAAAGACGTTATTGTCCTTCTTCCTACGGGATTTGGGAAAATCTTAATAGTCAGTCCCAGTAGCGGCACATTACATACGTCACGACCAAATAGCAGCGATTAGTCAAATAAAAAAAGTACCCGCCTACCGTCGAGCGAACAAATCCTAATGCTGCGAGGTCAGACTGTTTCCACGAAGTGAAACCGGCTGATGAATCAGGCTAGTGGGAAACAGTAATGCATTTTAAAAAAGAGCATAGGCCTAAAAAAGAGGCTGCACGGGCCCTTGGTGTTTCATTCATTTCGTCATGTAGGCGATCTGCGGAGAACACCGTAAAACCAAAATAAATAACCAATTAAGTTCATTGCGCCAGCTCAATGAGATGACACTCTCACAGCTCAAAACACATATGACATGTCAGAATAAAAAATTAAAAAAAGCGTTGGGAAATTGACACTTCTAAATAGAGGCATGTTGTAATGAAGTGATGTCGGAATAGGCAGCGGACCCCCTTTTTGTATCTTAAGATAAACTTGCCTTATTTAATACATGCAGTTTTATTAGTTTTGGGGTTTGCATTAAAGGTTGTATAGAGGATTTTTTAAGGGAAGCGAAATACAGCGACCGTCCTTTTTCAAATGTTGTGCATGTGTGACACCTCCTTCCTCAGTAGAAACATCTCCTCCTCCCGCCTCTTTACTCTAGAAATCACATTTGTTTACATCCAGTGCATGTTCAGAATCACTGTTGAAGTGACCTGCCTAGAAATATTTTAGCGATGACCCTTCGGACTTTCTTTGCGGCGAACTGGTCTTGGATTCTCGTCTCCATCGCAACAAACTTTGTGCGAATTGCGAGGAAGCTACAGTTTGAAAAAGCCTCAAAGAACCGCTGCATAAACCACATAATCCCGAGCGCCGGAGAGTCAGTTACACTAAATTGACTGACAACCAACAGCCAATAGAAAAAGAGGGAGCCTTTTCTATTATGTTTATCCCTCACTACGACAACGATAGATTTTCATTCTTTCTTTTTTTTTTCAGTATAATTAAAAGGCTGAATGGTACTAATGACAATTTCAAACAAAAACAACAACCTTTAAATATGAAAAAGTAATCACACACAGAGGCCTCTTACATGTTGTTAACCAGTGATCTAATATGTACTAATAAGATTTATTTGACCCCATTTCATTAGCCTGAACGTAACCTTTGCTGTGATCTAACTCGAGAAACTAACAAGGAATTTTTGCAGTTTAAAACCTCTGTAATAAACTGGCAGAACTTTTTTTTTTTTTTTCCCATCTCACCAAAATGTTAAATTCCTCTCTGATTAATTTCGTTTTATAACCTGCTCATATCTGGTCACATGTTCCCGAACGGACCAATGACAATGAAGGTCAGCCACATCCAAAAAGTGGTGTGATCCAATGAGAAGGCAGCGTTTGGGGTGAACAAACTCAGGCTTCAAAATCCTCCGAAAAACTCCCCTTAGCCGAGATTAATCCACTTCAGCGCGGCTTAGGGGCTGTCTGATTATTATAACAGGCTTGAATTAAATGGATTGGGAGTTTTTTTTCGCTCTCCATCCCATAATAGTCCTCTGTTTGTCCCATAATGAGCTCTAAGTGTCCTTGTAATTGCAGCGAGGTGGAGATCGGTGGGAAGGACCTGGAGAGGAAATGGGAAGGAAAGAGAACAAGGAGACAAAGGTTCAAGTGGAGATGTTGTGTGGTGTGTGTGTGTGTGTGTGGTCTCAAAAGGATCGAAAGGGCCCATTTTGCACTATTTTCTGATCTGTGTTATGTTCTTTCCTCATCAAAAACAGACCTGGAGTTGTGTTTTGTTTCATTGACACATTTTTAACGCACAAATCCTGCTTATTTAGGCCGAATTCTTCTCTCAATTCGGTTCTCTCTTCTACCTTGTGATGTCAAGTGGTAATACAGGAAGTGCTCCACTGAATCAATACCTTTTGTTCAGCAATGATTTGAAATTGGCTCCATTCACGCTTACGTCACAAACCAGAAACACGCAATGACAACTGCCAGCGGGCTCTCTTCATGGTGGTAAATCTGACGAAAACTAGGAAAAATTTGAAAATGGTCCAGTTTTCTTCATCTCCATGTCGTTGTAGCGTTCCGTTATGTTCGGCTGATCAACAATTACAACTAGGGATGGGCGTGATTAATCGATTAATCGATAATTGATCATTAAGAATTTCATCGATTACGTTAATTTTAATCGACAAACCGAATGTAGGTTGCTGTGTGTATCGTGACCAAACAGGTGTGTACATGTGTCTCTGCACTCAGAAGGAGCGAGACACAAACAGTGGGTCAGTCTGCAACGTACCGAAGCACAAATGCACATTTAACGATGATTTGTACACAAAATTCCAGGCTTTCCGTTGCATTCGGGACAAGTGTGAGTCCATGTGCACAGTGTATAAAGCAGCACATATGTTTCTGTGTCCAGTGGGAAAAAGTTTTGCCAGGTGAGAGTCGCTCAATGTCGATGACGAGTCCCCACCTCCCTCCCCCCGTACGGTGTCCTGGTTTTGACAAACACAAATCTGGTCACACTAACCTGTATTCCACTGAGTCGTGTCTTTTAATCTGACAGAAATTGAACCGCATCAGCGACACAAGAGCTGTAGAATTAACGATCGATTATCGATTAATCATTAACGTTTTTATATTAAAATGATCATCATTATTATTACTATCTGCACTACTAATCTGCATAAATAAATTCAACTTTACGACATATAAACCGTAACGACTCTAGAGCCACATCAGCCCGTTTATGCAGATTATAATGTTTTTAATTCAGTTTTGCACAACTCTCACAGAAACAAAGCTTAAAACTGCATTGCTAATTTGCATAAACTAAGCGAAGATAAAACTACAGCTCTTGTGTCGCTGATGTGGTTCAATTTTTGTCGGATTAAAAGACATGACTCAGGTGAATACAGGTTAGTGTGACCATATTTGCGTTTGTCAAAACCAGGACACCGTACGGGGGGAGGGAGGTGGGGACTCGTCATCGACATTTCGCGATTCTGACCTGGTAAAACTTTTTCCCACTGGACACCGAAACATATGTGCTGCTTTGTAAACTGTGCACATGGACTCACACTTGTCCCGAACGCAACGGAAAGCGTGGAATTTCGTGTACAAATCATCGTTAAATATGCATTTGTGCTTCAGTACGTTGCAGACTGACCGACTGTTTGTGTCTCGCTCCTTCTGAGTGCAGAGACACATGTACAGACCTGTTTGGTCACACTACACACAGCAACCTGCATTCATTTTGTCGATTAAAATGAACGTAATCGATGAAATTCTTAATGATCATGCCCATCCCTACTTTCTGTATTACGACATGACATCGAAGGGTGGAACAGAGTCTAAATCTGCAGGGTTTGTGTGTTAAACATTTGTGAATGAAACAAAACACAACTCCAGGTATGTTTCTGATAACGAAACAACATTATAACATGGATCAGAAAATGGCGTAATATGGGCCCTTTTAAATAGCGCTGGTCCAAAGACTGAGCCCTGAGGAACACCACATGGGACCTGATGTTAACAGTCACAAATTTATCTCCTTGTATTTGCATTCTTATATAAACCCACTTGTACTTGTCTGAACTCAGATACCATCACATATTTCCACGACACCTGTCTTCTCCAAGTTTGTGATTATTATTGTAAAGCTTATTTTTTTGGCACAGTCTCCGTCTCTTTGCCTTGGCTCCTCTCCAGGTTTTGTATTACTGAGGGGATGTCGTTGGAGATATATCTGTGTAGTGGAAGTAGCAGACTCGTGTTGGACTTGTGAGGACTTGTGCGAGACAAAGGAGCTGCTAATATGCTGTTTGTTTGTTTTTGACCTGTAGCTTTTAAGACCACTGACAGGAAGTGAGCTGCGGTGAGTCTGTAGATCGGGTTACATAAGAGATACGGGAGGAAATACGAGGATGCATTTTTTTCCTCAAAAGGATTGGTGGTATTTATTTATTTACTGATAACAAGTATTGGTCTGGCACACTCATAGTTGCTTTACAATTCTTTATTTATTCACCAAAAGGTTAAAGGTGCATTGTGTAACTTTTCTGGTAGAGTGTCCATCACGTCATTTCTATGCGTTGTTCTGGAATGTTCCACAGTGTGACATTAAACAGCTCTACCTTACATTTATTAAATTACAGGTGGTTTTACATCTTAAAAATACTTAGAAAAACAGACATTCTGACTGAGCGGGGTCGCCTCTCCACAGATCTGACCCCTAACTTGGTCTGGTTTGGTCTCCATGATGATTGAATGGTTTAATGCCGTACTGTGAAACATTCCAGATGAAGCCATAAAATCTCCATGAAGTAAAGCATTATATGGACCCTCCACCAGAAAAGTTACACAATGCTTTAAAGTTAAAGCTACGTAGGATTACAATTTTTTATTTTTTTTTCACCAGAAGATGGCGCCACCTAGTGCCTCCGCTCAATTTCATTTCTCTCCAGCGACTAGGTCAGGAATCGAAATACACTAGACGGTTCGCAAAAACCCCGGAGGTGCGAGTTCGGGCACCAGCCAATCAGCAAAGAGCCAGACATTCTGTGTTTGGCAACGATTCTCAAGATTGAGGATTTAAAACCGGAATAAAAAGAATATTTGGTGAATTTTATCAAGGAGAAAGGTGTTATTGCCCTTCTTCCTACGGGATTTGGGAAAAGCCCTGTTAGCAGCCGTTTACATATGTGATCACGAAATAGCAGCGATTGGTTAAATGACAAAAAGTACTCGCCTGCTGTCGAGCGAACGAATCCTAACACTGAGAGGTCAGACAGTTTCTACAAAGTGAAACTGCCTGATGAATCAGGCTCGGAGATGGCACTGTTTCCCTCTCTCTTACCTTCACCTGGTCTTACTTCAGACCATAGACTGTGTATATAAATGGACAGTACTAACCTGCTTATGCACCTGGGTCAATTAATACTGCTACAGACTTAAAGCTGCATTGTGTAACTTTTCTGTGGAGAGTCCATCATCTGTTTTTCTCCTGTTATTGCTTTGTCTGGAATGTTTCACAGTATGGTATTAAACTTTTCTATCTCTATGGAGACCAAAGTAGACCAACTTACAGGTCATGTCTATGGAGAGGCGACCCCGTTCAGTCAGTCAGAATGTTTATACTGAGTACCATATTTTCCAGGCTATAAGTTGCTCCAGAGTACAAGTCGCACCAATCAGAAAATGCGTAATGAAGAAGAAAAAAAAAAAAACATATATAAGTCGCACTTTCGGGGGGAAATTTATTTTATAAAATCAGAGACCGGGAACCGACAGGCTGTTATCATCACATATGAACAGTTCTTCAGATAACTATAGTATAAACAACAGAACAGAACAAGTTTACCAAACTCTCCATCTCACTCCAAATCACTAACTCCATTGAATTCCTCGGAGCAACTTCGTGACCTTCGGAGGTAAACAGAGCGCCGCTTCTTCTTCTGCGTAGCTGTTGTCAGACTCAGCATCAGTTCCAGTTAGAATTATTATATATTTCTGAATCCTGACAGGATGGTTTTGATTGTCATTGAAGTTCAGGCTTTGTCGATCCAAACAATGACTTCCACGAAAGTTACATGGACCCGTCCGGTTACCGTGACGCTGTGTTCTCCATCCCTGCTTTCCTCCAGTGCCTCACAAGTTTCTTGCTCACTGCAGACTTCCTTTCTGCTGCTTGTTTACCGTTTTTGGCTGCATGTTTATTTCACTACTTGCAGCAGGACAGAGGCTCCTTTCTGCAGGAGACATGCTCAGTAGAGGATGAAGTGACAGAGGTACAGAAGTAACAGGACCAGCAGATCCTGATGCACAAGCCTAGAGCCTCTCACGGCTGTCAGTGTGAAAATTTTAATATATAAGTCGCACCGGAGTATAAGTCACAGTACCACCCAAACCATGAAAAAAAGTGCGACTTCTAGTCTGAAAAATATGGTAAATGTAAAGTAGAGCTGTTTAATGTCATACTGTCGAACATGCCAGGTATCTCCATAGACACAAGCAGGTGATGGACCCTCCACCAGAAGTTACACAATGCTCTTTTAAAGCAGATGAAGTTCTGATAGATAGCTTCAAGTTCACTTCCCCAACCAGCAAACAACTGAGAGTGGACGCGACACTGCAGCCGCCGAGATCAAAGCTCTTCTCTGCACTCTGTAATAATCATCAGAGAATGTTCAAAGACAAAGTTTATTTTCTCCACCCGCTCCTCTGTGGACCTTCGCCGTCTGTGTGACCTGATCCAGCTCTGGCCTCCAGGAAAACTGGCACACCTTCAGCACTAACAGCTCCTAATGGTTTTAATGATGGGTCTGTGCGCCGCTTTGTCACAACTTAATTATCAGTTGTAGTCCACTTCAGTCATGTTTTTGTTAAAGTTCTCCTATTACACAATTTTCTGATCTATGTTATAATGTTTCCTCATCACAAACAGACCTGGAGTTGTTTTGTTTCATTCACACATGTTTAACACACAAACCCTGGTTTTAGTCCTGGTTTAGACCTGGTTTAGATCTAGTTTGGACTTGGTTTTGTTTCCGACAATGAGTGGAATTACCAAAAAAAAAAAAAAAGAAAAAAAAAAGGGGGATTTAGCCCAAAATGTGAAAACAGGAAAATACCACCATGTATCCATTATTTCAACAAAGTAACTGTAATCCAATCACCACTCACTGAAACAGTAACTGTAACTGAATACAGTTACTCATAATTTGTACTCTGATTACATAACTCCGGTACATGTAATCTGTTACTCCCCAACACTGATTTGTAGTTTACTGAAGTCGTGCTGGGACACCTGAGTGGATTCGTGTATAAGGTGCTCTGGATTGTGGGGCGCGTAGTCGTTTTTTTGATGAGATTGGAGGCTTATGAGTGCGTCCTATAGTGCGGAAAATACGGTAAAAAAATACGGAGCTGTAGTTTTCAAGTTTACCTTTTAACATTTGTTCAGAAAAGATTGGCAGTTATATGGATGAAATGATCAGAATGATTCTAGTGAAGGTGTATGGAGTTTAAAAAACACTGTGGAACAATTTCTGCATTACCACATGACATCACAAGGTGGAGGAGCATGTTTTCTGTTTGAAAGAAGAACTCAGGCTTGTGTGTTAAACATGTGTGAATGAAAGAAAACACAACTCCAGGTCTGTTTGTGATGAGGAAACAATATAACAAAGATCAGAAAATAGCAGAATATGGGCCCTTTAACAAAAATGTACATGCATATTTTTATAAACACCTAAAACAACAAATGTATTGTTTAAGTCAGAGGTCTCAGACTCGTGGCCCTTGGAAGGATTTTTTGCAGCCCTCCACTTAATTCCAAAGAATAATATCAGTGCGGCCCGCGGTAGATGTAAGCACAATCCCACCCCTCTACCGCGGGCCACACTGACAGATGAAGCTGCAGTCGGTGCCCATGTAGATTCACAACAACAGATTATTAACTCATCTTACATCCCAAAACTCAACTTACAGCAGTTGTGAAGCATCGAGTCTAAGTGGATCTGTTAATACGAGTACACAAGCATACGGTGTCACCGAAGAACCAAAACAAACCACACATGGTGGTACACGTGTGCGCACTTCACTTTACGCTCCCACAACCACAGTATCAGAGCAGAGGAGGCGCTGACAGAATTCCCCTGTTCATAAGTATGGGACCTTTACTGGAGGGAGTAATAAGAAATAAAAAGACACTGACAGTCTGTTTACCTGCTCAACACTCGGTGAGTAATTTGATGGCAACCTGATGACCAAGCTCCACATGTGCGTCTCCGAAATCCACGCGCACTCAGCGGCAAACACAGCTGTCCCATCAAAGCACCACAAAACTGCACTGATCTATTCCAGAGGCTTGGCGACATGTTAGCAAAAAGTACGAGGCAAAAACAAGCGTCTTCCATCCATGTTTGACATACGAGAAGCGTGAGTGAACGACGATGTAGTAACTACATCGTCTTTCACTCACGCTTCATGAAAGCTCACAATACATGAAAATGTATTCAGAACGTAAGTTTAAACTTTAAACTCATGTTCTGAATACATTTTCATGTTCTGAACTGTTATTAAAGATTAAGAAAGTGTGTTGCGTGTTGTTCTTTCTCTCTCTCTTTTTTTAGTGCAACCACTATTTATCGAATACTCAGTGCAGCCCAGCCTCACTCAGACTTTATCTAATGTGGCCCCCAGGTCATTTGAGTTTGAGGCCCCTGCTTTAAGTCATATTTTCTCTTCCACTCTAAACCATCTCTGCATGTCTCCTCTTCCTCTTGTTATTAGTTATCGTTTAAAAGTGAAGCTGATGTTTGTGCCTGGAGCTACGCACAAGCCTCTGCACATGTGACTCCGCCTCCTCTCTGCTTGACCCTTTGACCTCTGACCTTCTGTACCGTTTAACCCCAAAAGGTGAAACTCAAGTGTCTTTTAAAACGGCGAACATCAATGGAAAGTGTGTTTTTCTTACCCTGTCACTGTGGCAAAAGGAAAAAAAGAAAAAAGAAAACGTATAGCAAGTAAGAATCTTATTTTTGAGTTGTTTTTGACTTTGCTTAATGAAGTACAACTTTTGAGTTAAATCGTAACTAATCAGAATTTTGAAACAAGATTTAATAAAAAATAAATGAATATTGTCAAAACTGCTCAAATCTAAAGGCCGATTTTGAATTCATTACAAAAAATGATTTAGATGATAGTTTTTTGCAGTGATTTTTTAAAATTATTTATTTATTTATTTATTTTTACACCAGATGCCCTCCCTGGACACAATCTTCTTTCTCTTCGTATAGATTGATTGCTTTCAATAGGCTATACTTTACTTAGTGAAGTAAGAATTTTGACTTAAATTGTCAACTAATCATAAAAAAACTAAATAATTTGAAGAAAGAATTGAGAAATAAATTGAAATTGTCCAAACTGCTCAAATCAGTATTATTGCCTATAGATGCATCAAGAATTTCGGACTTCCAGGTCATTGCGCAATTCATACTGGGAAGGATTTTCCGAAAAAGTGAGCATCAAACCGCCATGTTTGTTTTCCCAGTGGGATGCGTTTACTGACAAAGTCGATCTTTTCTAGTCTTTTGAACCATGTTGCTTTTGTTTCTGGTTCTGATATTGTCATATTTTAGTTTTGGGATTTGGAAAAACGGCTCGAGAAATTTGTTTGCGAACTCCATAAATGCAAAAGGGAATCAGATGTGTGTGACTGAAAACCTCTGTTCAGACTGTTTCTCTTCCCAACGGAATTGAAAAATAGTGAAAGGTGAAGGCGATGGGCAGGATTGCACCAAAGTGAAAGGCACCAGCTGTTCACCAAGAAACACCTTCCACTGCAAAGAGACCAAGACGTGATGTTGCTGTAAAACCACAAGAACAAGAAAGTGCAGCTCAGTCTGTTTGTCTTCTGCTCCTCTCGCTTAACAAACAGGATCCTGCTTTGATGACGCTCCACATACAAAATGTTTGCTGCAAACTCGGGATGATTTCTTAGGCAGCCAAAGGTTTCCTTTTTCATCCTTCCTGTGGATCAATCCATCTCCTTCGCCTGGCATTGTGCAATGACCAGAAGTCCGAAATTCTTGATGCATCTATTATAACATATTTTGGTATGGTCACATTTTTCTATAGCGCTTTTCCACCTTCAAGGCACTCAAAGCGCTTTACAACAAGGAACCACTCACCCATTCACACACACATTCACACACCAGTGTACGCAGACACTGTGGGCAAGGTGGGTTAAGTGTCTTGCCCAAGGACACAATGACAGCATTCATCTGTGGGAGCTGGAATCACACCAGCCAACCTGTGGAGCCAATGATGTTCATTATGTCTTCTTATATACTTTAACTTCTGCATTACTACTGCATTGTCTTTAAAAAGAACCTAAGAAGTTAAAGCCAACCTGTGGGTCTGATCGCTCAACCTGTGATGTTTATGTCGAGAACTGGAATCAAACCACCAACCTTCAGATCAGTGGGCGAAAGCTCCACCAACTGAGCTACTTCCGCCCACTGAATTGATTAAAAATGATTTAAATGGTTGTTTTTTGAGGTGTGTGTGTAACTGAAAGGCTTTGTGTAGTTGCATTCATCCTATAGCTCTGAACTCCGTTGTGCCGCTCTTCCTCTCACAGACCTGTCTCGACCTGTAGCTGTTTTTTTTTTTTTTTTTTTTTTTTACCTTTGTGCTTTACCTGTTCAGAGATTGGCCCTTTTCTACCTGCGCTAAGCCACTGTTCAACTCTGTTATTTGTCTGGCAGTTTGTTTTCACCCGATGCTCTTCCTGACAGCTTTTTCAGTCCCGACAATAACATTCATACTTGCGGAAACCTGATCCCAACCGACCCCAGATAAACAAAATAATATTATAATAAGCATGGGGTGTAGGGGAATTGTCTTTAAAATGTGGAGGAGCACTTATTGGAATAACAGCCAAGATTACAAGATTTATGAATAAAACAAACATAAATTCAGTTGTTTTTTTTTTACAAGAGATTATGATGAAAACATATAACATATAATTTAAAAAAGTAAAGATACTACTGGTTAACTTAATTTATCCGCCGGTTTCACTTCATAAATGGATCACACGGTGGTATGTTCCGGTTTTCACATTTTGGGCTAAATCAGGTCTAAACTAGATCTAAACCAGGTGTAAACCAGAAATAAACCAGGACTAAACCAGGTCTAAACCAGGATTAAAAGCAGGACTAAACCAGGACTAAACCAGGTCTAAACCAGGTCTAAACCAGGACTAAACCAGGACTAAAACCAGGACTAAAACCAGGACTAAACCAGGTCTAAACCAGGTCTAAACCAGGACTAAACCAGGACTAAACCAGGACTAAACCAGGACTAAACCAGGTCTAAACCAGGACTAAACCAGGACTAAAACCAGGACTAGGAACCAGGACTAAACTAAACCAGGTCTAAACCAGGTCTAAACCAGAAATAAACCAAGACTAAACCAGGTCTAAACCAGGACTAAAAGCAGGACTAAACCAGGACTAAACCAGGTCTAAACCAGGACTAAACCAGGACTAAACCAGGTCTAAACCAGGTCTAAACCAGGACTAAACCAGGTCTAAACCAGAAACCAGTAAACCAGGATTAAACCAGGTCTACACCAGGACTAAAAGCAGGACTAAACCAAGTCTAAACCAGGTCTGAACCAGAACCTAACCATGACCGAACCAGGACCAATCCAGAATTGAACCAGGACTAAACCAGGTCTACACCAGGACTAAAAGCAGGACTAAACCAGGTCTAAACCAGGTCTAAACCAGGTCTAAATCAGCTCTAAATCAGGTCTAAACAATATGACACCTAACAGTAGGTGGACATAATTTATGGCAGCAGTGATCTCATATAAAAATCATTTCTCTATCGATAATATTTTTAATAAGGTTCAGTAAAGTCTGGGCTTTTTATTTTCTTTTAGCAGACAAAACCTCTCATGTTAAGATTTCCTCGTCTTTGCTTCTTTACTGTAAACAAAAGTCTGTTCATGGAGAAACTTGGGCTCAACAGACAATTTAAAGAAAACAAACATGAATTTTCAGGATGTGGTTGTTACATTCATGTAGTTTTAAAAAGCAAGACAACATCAAGTAATCCAAAGTATTCAGATTACATTACTCACTTTTATAAGTAATTTAATGGATTCCGTTACAAACTACATTTTGGGGTATGTAATCTGTAATCTGTAGGGGAATACATTTTAAAAGTCACCTTCACAACACTGTAGGTCAGGTACAAAATTACAGTATTGTTAAAGTATTTGTACCCCCAAAATATTTAAAAGTATGCTTAAGGCACTTTTTTTTTTTCCTTTTCTCTAAAACCATTTCCCTTGGACCTTTCCTCTGATTGACGTTTGTCCTGGTTTGGGCGTAAAATAATCATTTGTGTTCATTCTTTAGATCTCCCTCTCCTCTCAGGTTCCGCCTCCTCGGGCCACGACTTTATGAATCCACAAACTGCAGAGAGATTTTGTGAGGTGATTGGCACTTGGCCCAAATCCAAGGACACCCGATCTGGATCTGAACAAAGAGTAGCCGACAGAAAAGCATAAATCATGTCGTATCGGTACAGAGATATCGCGTACGTACTGCTGTTTATTTAAGTATTTAGCTCCCGGACTGGAGAAAACGGCAGGATCAGGTTCAAACTTGAAGTGCTTATTGTTGAGAATGTCATTTTTGCTTTTGGTTTGGTGACGATGACAGATGAGTTAGTAGCTCTTTAAGGTGAAATGGAGCCTATTAACAATGAAGCAGAGGTGTAGAAGTGCTTTTCAAATACTACTGCCATACACTAGCAGGAAACACCAGAATAAAAGACGCATTTAGTAAAGTTTTTCTTCAAATCTACCTATTGAACTTAACCAAGGCAAAATGTTTTAAAATTAAGTCACCTTAATCTTTCTTGGACGCACAACGTCAACCAAAATTTGACTTTAGTTTTAGTATTTAATTTAACAGTAACAGTATTTAGTAGGGATGGGACAAGATCTCGTACCACAAGATCTCGAGAGAAAAAAATTACCATAAAATTGTGCGCACATGAGGAAAATTATCTTGTGAGATTTTTCTCTGTGTGTTAAGTTTTGAATTTGACAAAAAAAAAAAAGGCTCAAGTGGTGCTGAGTCACATTTAGATCCAAACAGCCTTAGAATGACGGCAAAATATTAGTACCGTATTTTCCGCACTACAGGGCGCACTTAAAAACCTTTAATTTCATCAAAAAATGACTGCGCACCTTATAATCCAGAGCGCCTTATATATGAATTTATTCGTGTGTCTTAGTACGACTTTAGTAAACTACAAAGCCGCACCAATTGCAGCATTACGGCTCCCGTAGTCAGGAGCATCAGGAGTAATACATACTGTGATTCCTTTTAATATCAAAATGCACCTGTCAAGAGACACGCTCACAACGCCGACTTTAAACTCAAGGCTGTTATAAAGTGAAAGTGCGAGCTGCGTGGGAGCAGTGGATGAGAGAAGGAGAACACACATTCACCAAGACAGAGAGACAGCGCCGAGCCACTCACGCCGCCACGATCTGCCGACGGATCGTGGACGCCCGAGCTAAAGATCAGTATCAACTGTGGTCCGAGCTTTCACCAAGACCAGAATCATCACTGAACTGAACTCCAGGGAACAGGAACCACACTGACTCGGATCATGACGAGAGGGATGTGGACGTGCTGGACGCCGTAATCGCCCAACTGTTTGAACAATTATGAGTTATTGTGAATACAGCAACAATTTAGCGTCTCACACAGTATTTTTTTAGACTTTACAATTGAACAAAGTTGAGAGTTATTGTGAACGCGTTAAATAAAGTTTGACTAACTTATCTAACCTGTTGTATTTCATTTAATGCGCCTTATAGTCCGGTGCGGTTCATTTGTGAAAAAAGTTCAAAAATAGACCATTCAATGACAGTGCGCCTTATAATCCAGAGCGCCTATAGTGCGGAAAATAGTAAATAAAAAATGCAAAATGGTGAAGTCAAAGTTGGAACTGCACAATTTATTTAAAAAATGATGTCAAAATCTTGTCTCGTCTCATGAGAATTGTCTCGTCCCACCTCTAGTATTTACTGATATTTTATTATTATTGAGAGTGGGTATGAGAGTACGGGGTGTAATTACATCTTAAGTTCATATTTGGTTTGGTGAGTACAGAAACTTTACATTTTAATTGTTGCATTCAAGGTTCATTTAAAGCTGGGGTCCCTCAGTTTCACTCTGCAAGAAGAGGAATCTGTCTAATTCACCTGTGGCTCTCACAAACTCATTAGAGCAATGTTAATATCCACATGTACTATTAAGAATTTCAGTGTCACTGCAAAGTTTAAAGCCACTGTATGTAAGTTTTTATTCAAACAATAGTAGGGTGACCAGGACACCGTGCAGGGGGTGGGAGGTGGGGCCTCGTCATCGACATTGAGCTACTCTCACCTGGCAAACCTTTTTAATGTTTTTCTGTGTCCTGATGCTTTGAGGTCCCCTGACACCGAAACATATGTGCCTGGTTTGTACACTGTGCACGTGGCCTCACACTTGTCTCGACCGGGACGGAAAGTGAGGAATTTCTTGTACAAGTCATCGTTAAATGTGCATTTATGTTGCAGACTGACCGACTGTTTGTGTCTGCTCGCTCCTTCTGAGTGCACAGACGCTACGAGAGCCGCTCAGTTTAATGTCCCAATGAAAGGTAATGAAAACCCGGACATCACTTTATAAAAAAACAAAACAAAAAAAACCCCGGGACAGTCAGGACAGGACGTGAAAAACAGACATGTCTGGGGAAAAACAGACATTTTGTCACCCTAAACCAGGGGTGTTCAAACTTTTTTCATCAAGGGCCACATATCTAAACACAGAGGCAGCAGAGGGCTGATCGTGAGCCGGAGACTGATGCTCATTACAGTGAAAAATTAAAATATGTGCATGTTTAACACATTAAAATGAACCATCAGTCTTTTATTCATGCTAAGATCCCCAGAATCATACACTAAATATTAAATAGTCGCTTTTTTTTCTCGATTTTTCATTGGTGCAAGGTCATTTGGGCCAATTCACCTGGAAGCCTGAGGGCCGCATTTGGCCCACGGGCCATAGTTTGGACATGCCTGCCCTAAACAATAGATTAAAATAAAAGCGAAACATGTATCTGTACTCTGAGTGGACTCGCATCTCCACAAACCTGACTCTTACTTGGCCTGGAGGAGAACGTCTTTCTGCTCGTTTCCATGGAAATGAGTTGAAACAAGTTGTTCCTTTGACTATAATTTTCGACAGTAGGTTATAAACTGTCCCTGTCTCCACTGAAAATGCTCCGAAAGATGATTTTTTTTAACTTTCTATGTTCATGGAATCAGACAGAAAGTCACATGCTTTACCTTTAAGTGTTTGCATTTTTATTCTTATTACGTTTTTTTCATAGGCCTCATTGACTCTTTGAACGTGAAGTGCGCCTGTAAACACGTGCGTCCGTTACGGTGGATGTGGCGAGCTTTCGTGCGGCCGCTGTGTACTTTTCCAGCACGGCGCTTTTTTCCCCACCTGCAGCTGATCTGTTTAAAAGGCTGTAACGGCTGTAAAGGATAAATCAGGTCCATTTTGACACCTGTCGCCGTGAGATTTATGTTTGTGACGCTGATGTGAAGTTTACAGGGATGGAGCAGGGATGAGTCAGACGTGGAGGTCAGGACAGGTTCAGACGCAGCTGGTATGTCCTCTGCACTGAACACTCAACTATCCGTATCACACAGTATTTTTAGCAAATATGGAATTAATCTTTATGAATCTAGAGATGGAAGATCCCAAACACCAGACAAGGATTAGACCTTTTTTTTTGGCGCCACGGACCGGTTTTATGTCCAACAATATTCAGTGTTGGGGAGTAACAGATTACATGTACCGGAGTTACGTAATCAGAGTACAAATTATGAGTAACTGTATTCAGTTACAGTTACTGTTTCAGTGAGTGGTAATTGGATTACAGTTACTTTGTTGATCTAAATGGATTACATGGTGGTGTTTTCCTGTTTTCACATTTTGGGCTAAACCAGGACTAAGCCAGGACTAAACTAGAACTAAAACCAGAACTAAAACTAGGACTAAACCAGGACTAAACCAGGACTAAGCCAGGTCTAAAAGCAGGACTAAGCCAGGACTAAACCAGGACTAAACCAGGACTAAACTAGAACTAAAACCAGGACTAAACCAGAACTAAAACTAGGACTAAACCAGGACTAAACCAGGACTAAAGCCAGGTCTAAAAGCAGGACTAAGCCAGGACTAAACCAGGACTAAACCAGGACTAAACTAAAGAACTAAAACCAGGACTAAAAACTAGAACTAAAACCAGGACTAAACCAGAACTAAAACTAGGACTAAACCAGGACTAAGCCAGGTCTAAAAGCAGGACTAAGCCAGGACTAAACCAGGACTAAACCTAGGAGACTAAACTAGAACTAAAACCAGGACTAAACCAGAACTAAAACTAAACCGGACTAAACCACTAAACCAGGATTAAACAATATGACATCTAACAGTAGGATGGACATACTTTAAGGCAGCAGTGATCTCATATAAAAATAATTTCTATCTCAATAATATTTTTAATCTGGTTAAGTAAAGTCTGGGCTTTTTATTTTCTTTAAGCAGATAAAACCTCTCATGTTAAGATTTCTTTGTCTTTGCTACTTTACAGTAAACAAAAGTCTGTTCATGGAGACTTGGGCTCAACAGACAATTTAAAGAAAACAAACAAGAATTTTCAGGATGTGGTTGCTACATTCATGTAGTTTTAAAAAGCAAGACAATATCAAGTAATCCAAAGTATTCAGATTACGTTACTCACTTTAAATAACTTAATGGATTATGTTACAAACTACATTTTGGGGTCTGTAATCTGTAGGGAAATATATTTTAAAAGTAAACTTCCCAACACTGACAATATTTCAGGAACCAGTGGCATATAGGAGGAGGCACGGCTCCCACGGCGTATACGAAAAGACACGGCGCACAGGAGGAGGCTTAGACCTGGTTTAGAGCTGGTTTAGACCTGATTGTAGTCCTGGTTTAGTTCTGTTTTAGTTCTGGTGTTTGCGCTTTCGTGACCCATGGCCCGAAGGCCCCTGGTCAGAAAATCATTCCCTCTTCTACTGGTTTGTCAGCAACATTTCTCTTGAACAATTGAATGTATATTTGATGAAAGCAACAGGGAAAAATCCCTGGATATCAGGGAAGAATTAGTAAACTTTTGGATGTTTACCAATTAAAAATGGCTGCAACATCAACATTTTTAGAGATATTGACATGAAAACACATAATCATGCATAACAGCATTAGCTAAGGCCAGAATTACTTAATTTGTTGGTTTACAAACCCACCAATGCTATATTAAAAGAAAAAGATTTAAAATAAAATTGAAATGAGCTCGAATTACTGAACATTTTACAAGTTGTTGCCTGAAAATCAGACAATTATTAACCCTGTTCCACTTAAGACAGACATTTCCACCCAAATCATTATTTCCTCAAACATTTTTGCTGTATTTTAAGGGTTTCATATATTTATTACTTTTAATATTTACTTTTTAAAATATTTAAAACTTGAAATACAATTTCATTTGTAACAATTTGTAACACGACCTGAACATGGATTTTTTTGACTAGAGGCTCTTCTGATGATAAGACTGACCCCCTTCGTCTTGGGGCTTGAGGCGCCTGCTCTAGAAACACTAAACTGTTTTTCTTTTAAACGTGGAGAGGAACTGGTAGACGAGGTCCAAATTAATCTTTTATAAATTATACATGATAATTAGTATGTTAAAAGGTTTTAAAAAATATATCAGCTAAATGCTCTGAATTGATTTTCCAACAACACTGAGCACAAAAGCTTTTTATGTGGGTGAAACATACGTCATACTCAAACAAATACTGAGGCGAGGTGGACTTTCAGCAGGTTAATGTTTCACCTACAGAGCAAACTTTTTATTTCAGAGCAGTACATGCAGTCCAATGATGCAAAACTGACTTTTTTTTATAATAATAATGCATTAGTTGTAGCGCTTTACAATTTGGTGCATTATTCATTCACTCTGACTGAAATGAGGCTTCTGATCTACGCCAGGGACCAGGGAGCAACGACCATAGTTTTGCGAGGGTTCACATGGTTTGGAGGGACATAGTCAAGGTGAGGGGCAATTGTTGTCAAAGCGGCCGCCCTAACTATAAAGCGCTGGGAGAAACATTGCAATGTGAGTGCAGTGTCTTGCCTAAGGACACAACAGTTTTTGCCACTGTCGCCCCACTGTGTCACCTGATTTTCCCAGTGGTCTCCCACCCAACTAACCAGTCCCTTTCTTAATGATCTTCTGAGATGTGACGAGATCAGGCGTTGACGAGGATGTTCAGGTTTAGAGCTTTTAACTTAATTACAGTTGTGATGACGTTTACAGTGAATCTGCTCTGATTGTGTACTGCAGTTTTCTGACACAGGCACTGTTGGGAAAGTTACTTCAAAACTGTAAAACGTTATTTATGACTTGTTACTGTCATTTCAAAGTAATTAGTTACATTACAATATTACTGCATTTAAAATGTAAGGCATTACATGACTATTGTTTTACTTTTAAATTACTCTCACCAAAATCACTGTGAAGATGCTGAACTTTTGCACCGTATATGGATTGAACCAGGATTAAACCAGGTCTAAACCAGGACTGAACCAGGATTAAACCAGGTCTAAAGGATGAACTTGAGCTGAACCAGGACTAAACCTGAACTGAACCAGGACTGAACCAGGTCAGCTCAGAGTTCTGTGCCAGTCCTTTAGCTCACAGTCACCCGACAAGTCTACATGGGTGCGGTGACTTGAGCAAATTTGTATGAAGAAAAACTCACCACTTCAATCCAGGTTAAAAAAAAGCATTGTAACACGCGTTACTGACATTTGTACCAAGTAAAATATTCCAATTTTTTTCCCTGTAATGGCACATTACTGCGTTACAGCAAAAAGCAATGTATTACAGTAATTCGTTATTACCTCCGCCAAGGAGGTTATGTTTTTGCCGGCGTTTGTCTGTTTGTTTGTTTGTTTGTCTGTTTGTTTGTTTGTTTGTTTGTCTGTTAGCAACATAACTCAAAAAGTTATGGACCGATTTTGATGAAATTTTCAGAATTTGTTGGAAATGTGAAAAGGAAGAACTGATTTCATTTTGGGGCTGATCCGGAAGAAATCCTGGATTCTGGATCACTTTGAAATTTTAGTTAACATTGTGGTAAATGGGGCCAAATATTTTGTTTCTCAATATCTCGGTTAATTATTGACCAAACCCCATGAAATTTGACTCAGGGATGGACAATCGGATCCTCTTTCATATTCTACATTGAAAGATATGAGACAAATATTTATGGAAAACACAATTAATATGAGGGGGACTGTAGTCCTTGGCGGAGGTCTGCGCTCTCTGAGTGCTTTTCTAGTTTTTATAATGCGTTACTCCCAACACTGAACACAGGTGGTATGTGAGCTCCTTCAGGTTGTACTTGGACCACTTTTCTGTCTGTGTTTGCCTTATTTAGAGTCTATTTTATAACTGCTTTCATCCTTCTTTGGATAATTTCATGTTTAGAACTACAGTGACAATAATATAGTGAATTTCTAATATTGATTTTTAAGATTTAGTCCTAGATTAGACCTGGAATAGTTCTAATATAGATCCAATTAAGATCTGTTTTATAGCAAAGGAAAGTTGTGGGGCAAAAACTCACCCTTGTCCCCCTCCCCCCATGCAATATATATATATATATATATATATATATATATATATATATATATATATATATATATATGTATTTGCTGTAACACAACACCATTCCTTATATCTCTAAAAGGAAGTAACGCTTTGAATGAAACTGAAAGTTTTATCGCGCTTTTGTATCTGCATTCATTTATTAACCTTTCATAAGTCCATAACAGACAGACCGGTGCAGCTGCTGTGATTCGCCCCATTGTCCTCTGCTCGCTTCATTTGTGCCTCTTTACAAAGTCACTGCTCTTTCAGATCTTTTCAGCTCCATTTGAAAGAGTGGAGAGAAAGTTTGGCTCAGAGGTGACGTGGAGCAGAACGAAACCAGAGAAAAGAGAAACACTGAGCTGCGTTCAGGGTCAAAACGGCACTAAAGCGCAGACTAAATACACCAAATACAAACCAGGCCGACATATGAACACAACAGGGGGACGCAGAGCTGAGGCAGATTGAATAGAGGGGATTGGAGTTCACATTCAGGAGCTCGGGGTTGTTACAGAAACTGGCCAAACTGGCGAGCCTTTTTGTGAGGATATATTGTGTTGCTAGTCTGTCTCGGTTTAATAGTTGAAAATGAAATCCTTTTCAACTTCTTGTAGGAGTGTTTTGAGGCTTTTATTTCTTCTATAAAAACTTCTAGGGGGCAGTAGTGTCAACCAGGTATTAGAGTTGGGCGGTAAAACGCTATTACAGTCAGTGTTGGGGAGTAACAGATTACATGTACCGGAGTTATGTAATCAGAGTACAAAGTATGAGTAACTGTATTTAGTTACAGTTACAGTTTCAGTGAGTGGTAATTGGATTAAAATAAGTGGATTACACTGCGGTATTTTCCTGTTTTTACATTTTGGGCTATATCCCTTTTTTTTTTTTTTTTTCGTAATTCCACTCATTGCTGGAAACTAATCCAGGTCTAAACCAGGACTAAACCAGGACTAAAACCAGGTTTAAAACCAGGACTAAACCAGGACTAAAACCAGGTTTAAAACCAGGACTAAACCAGGACTAAACCAGGACTAAACCAGGTCTAAACCAGGACTAAACCAGGACTAAAACCAGGTCTAAACCAGGTTTAAAACCAGGACTAAACCCAGGTCTAAACCAGGTCTAAACCAGGTCTAAACTAGGTCTAAACCAGGTCTAAACCAGGACTAAACCAGGTCTAAACCAGGTCTAAACCAGGACTAAACCAGGTCTAAACCAGGACTAAACCAGGTCTAAACCAGGTCTAAACCAGGTCTAAACCAGGACTAAAACCAGGTCTAAACCAGGACTAAACCAGGTTTAAAACCAGGACTAAACCAGGACTAAAAAAACCAGGACTAAACCAGGTCTAAACCAGGTCTAAACCAGGACTAAACCAGGTTTAAAACCAGGACTAAACCAGGAAAAACCAGGACTAAACCAGGACTAAAACCAGGTTTAAAACCAGGACTAAACCAGGACTAAAACCAGGTCTAAACCAGGTCTAAAACAAAACTGAATTAAACACATTATAATGTCAAACGGGCTGATGTGGCTCTAGAGTCGTTACGGTTTATATGTCGTAAAGTTGAATTTATTTATGCAGATTAGTGCAGATAGTAATAATAATGATGATCATTTTAATGTAAAAACGTTAATGATTAATCAATAATCAATCATTAATTCTTCTGACGATCGATTAAGAAAATTTCTTCGAATGCCCATCCCTAATACCCATGGATCATTGTTATAATTTTGACTTTTTAAATTGCAATTTTCATCAAATTTAATTAAAGAAACAACTTAAACATCTACTTAGAAAACTGCGGTGCCCAGTGGGAGCTGAAGTCTCTGTAAACATCATCACAACAAAGAGTCGTGCAGCTGCTGGCCCCTCCAACAGGCACTACCCAAACAGTAAGGAATCTATAACTTTAAAATCGTCGTAAAGCAAATATAATCGACTTGTAGTGGTGAAGGTTGAAGGTACCAGCAGGGGGCAGTACTGTGCAGCTTGTACACCCCCGGGGAATGTTGATGACAAAGCTGCGAATTATCAATACTCAAATACTCAAATAGGAGTGAACAAATTACGAAATGTAAATTATAAATGACTAATATTCTAAATGTGTCCTTTCCTGCTCACCGTGGTCAAGTGGACACATGTTAAATGTCAGATTCTTTGCGTCACATGGTCCAGTAAAATCAGATGATATAAAGGGGAGTGAAAGCACAGCGGATTCTTGGATCTGAGTCACGCTTCACCCACGGACCAGACAAAAGACTAAAAGCCACACTCCAACTGGGGGATTTCACCCTCACCTCTCCTGTCCGCTTCAGTCTCGTCATGGTCCCGACGGGTCCAAACCACAGACCATCAGGAGGTACAACGTCAGACTTGGACTCAGCTTTTCTTCTTTCCAAAAATGTCAGGTTTCTTCCAAATTCACAAGTCAGTGCCGCTCAGAGTTTGCCTCTGATCCAGAATACACACTTCATTAAAGGTGCACTACGTAACTTTTTCATTGGGTGTCAGTTTATCTGCTTGTTTAATCTGTGTATCATTCGTTCATTCGTTTTTCAATCTAAAACCAAAAATAAGAAAACGAAAAAACAACTATTTTCTTCATTATTTTTCTCCAAAACCAAAATTAAAAAACGGATAATAATTTTTATTATTTTTGTTTTTTTCAGTTTTTGATTTTGTGTTTAAATAAAAAATGGAAAAAAACGGATAATGGCCGTTTCTCGTTTACGTGACTTAAACTGAGATGCCGGACTAAAACAGGATTAAACTGTTTTCAGTCCTGGTCTCAGTCCTGGTCTGGTCCCGGTCCCGGTCTTAAACATGGTCTGGTCCGGTCTTAACATGGTCTGGTCCCGGTCTGGTCCCGGTCTCAGTCACAGTCTGGTCCTGGTCCCGGTCTCAATCATAGTTTGGTCCCAGTCTCGGTCCCAGTCTCGGTCCCGGTCTCGGTCCCAGTCTGGGTCCTGGTCCCAGTCTCAGTCACAGTCTGGTCCTGATCTGGTCCTGGTCTCAGTCCCGGTCTCAGTCCTGGTCCTGTTTCCAGTTTCAATCCTGGCCTCAGTCCTGGTCTGGTCCCAGTCTGGGTCCTGGTCTGGTCCCAGTCTCGGTCCCGGTCTGGTCCCGGTCTCAGTCACATTCTGGTCCTGATCTGGTTCCGGTCTCAGTTCCAGCCTCAGTCCTGGTCTGGTCCCGGTCTGGTCCCGGTCTCAGTCCCGGTCTCAGTCCTGGTCTGGTCCTGGTCTCAGTCCCGGTCTCAGTCCTGGACCTGTTTTAGTCCTGGTTTAGTCCGTTATCTGTTTTTTCCATTTCTCATTTAAACACAAAATCGAAAACTGAAAAAAGCAAATCATTATCTGTGTTTTTCATTTTGCTTTTGGAGACAAATAATGAAGAAAATATTTGTTTTTTTGTTTTCTTAATTTTAGTTTTATTTTGAAAAAACTAATGAACGAATGACACACGGATTTTGTTTCTATGGATATGTCATGTTCCACAGTATGACATTTACATTTATTCAATTTCAGGTGGTTTTATAGCTCAAAAATACCTAAAAAAAAAAACCCAGACATTCTGAGTCTGAGCAGTCGCCTCTCCACAGTTCTGACCTGTAACTTTGTCCGGTTTGGCCTTCATGAAGATAGAAAGGTTTAATACCAAAATGTGAGTCTGGTCATGGTTGAATCTCCCCAAGTTCAGATCAGGGACACACACGGTCTGTCCACATTGATTAAAAAAAAACAAAAATCGTCTGCTTATGAAGGAAAAAAGAAAAATAACTATCACAGGAGACTGAAACACATCACAGATTTCTGCAGGATCAACAAGCAAAACTCTAAACTTTGAGATGAGATAAAATAGATTTTGTTTGTTAATGACGGGCGACCAATGAGCTCCGCTGTTTCACACGCATCACTGAAATAAACAAACCCGATCGGACGGCTGTGTTTGGTTCTGGTTTGATGTGCGGCAAATGTAGTGAGACTGATGTCCGTCTACATAAACAAAAACAAAAAATAAAATAAAATATAGAGAGTGATATCAGTCTGGCAATCTCAAAGTGACTCTTATCAGCAGTCAGATTATAAAATGTAAGTGTTTTGATTCAACTTCACAAGCACAACAGCACACGGGCTTTGAGCTTCACCTACTGTACAAACTGGGTGGTTGGCAGTGCGAATCTTGCTCAGTTTGTCAATATTGTGTCCTTGGGCAAGACACTTCAACGCTCACTGCCTGCTGAGTCTGTTGCTCATTTTCATAGTGAGAGTATTTGACTTAAAAACAAGTGAAGTAAGTAATAATAAATAAGTAGCTGATGTTTTATTATTTTGACAACAACCCTGTAGCTTTGAACCCGAAATACCTTGATATCGTTTCGTCAAATCTCAGTAATATCTTGGGCAGTGTTGGGGAGTAACAGATTACATGTACCGGAGTTACGTAATCAGAGTACAAATTATGAGTAACTGTATTCAGTTACAGTTACTGTTTCAGTGAGTGGTAATTGGATTACAGTTACTTTGTTGAAATAAATGGATTACACGGCGGTATTTTCCTGTTTTCACATTTTGGGCTAAACCAGGACTAAACCAGGACTAAACCAGGACTAAACCAGGACTAAACCAGGTTTAAAACCAGGACTAAACCAGGTCTAAAAGCAGGACTAAACCAGGTCTAAAAGCAGGACTAAACCAGGTCTAAACCAGGTCTAAACCAGGACTAAACCAGGTCTAAAAGCAGGACTAAACCAGGTCTAAACCAGGTCTAAAATCAGGACTAAACCAGGACTAAACCAGGTCTAAACCAGGACTAAACCAGGTCTAAAACCAGGACTAAACCAGGTCTAAAACCAGGACTAAAGCAGGACTAAAAGCAGGACTAAAGCAGGACTAAACCAGGTTTAAACAATATAACACTAACAGTAGAGTGGACATACATTTAAGGCAGCAGTGATCTCATATAGAAATAATTTCTCTATCAATAATACAGGAGTAAGTAAAGACTGGGCTTTTTATTTTCTTTTAGCAGACAAAACAAAACATCTCATGTTAAGATTTCATGGTCTTTGATTCTCTACAAAAAACAGTTTCTTATTCATGGAGACTTGGGCTCAACAGACAATTTAAAGACAACAAACAAGAATTTGCAGGATGTGGTTGGTACATTCATGTAATTTTAAAAAGCACGACAACGTCAAGTAATCCAAAGTATTCAGATTACATTACTCGCCTTAAGTAATTTAATGGATTATGTTACAAACTACATTTTGAGGTATGTAATCTGTAATCTGTAGGGGAATACATTTTAAAAGTAACACTCCCAACACTGATCGTGGGCCATCAGAATATATCAAATTTCAAGTGTATTTGTTCAAATACTTTGTTTTCTTACAGCAACATCTAAAAGAAACAGACGGAACTACATATACAATAATTCTTTGTTCTGTTTCAGTCCAATTTACACAATGAAATAACTGTTACTGTGACTTAGACAAACTTTATTAATCCACACAGGAAATGACTTGGACACAGCAGCTCACACATCACAATAACAAAAAGTAAAAGATATAAAAACGATAATAAAGCTTCTAAATAAGTAGCAATTAAAAATAGTAAGAGACTAGTGCCAAATAAAATATAAATTATATAAATGTATGCACAGGTAAGTAAAAACATTGTATTATGAATACAGTATACAAGAGGTTGTCAGGAAACACTTTTAAATCTTAACTATTTGGTTCATGAGAAAACAAGAGGAAAGGAAAAAGTAGAATATTCACAATTTTCTTAACCTCCTCAAAATATCGCAATAAATATCGTACCGTGAGATGCACATCATGAAACTATCGTACAGAGAAATTTGGATATCTTTAAATTAGTGCTGTCAAGTGATTAAAAAAAACTGAGAGATTAATTAATTATGATCTGTAATTAATTAATCTAATTAATCTCTTTTTAATCTCACCTAAAAATTGCTGAGAAAAGCCTCAACTTGAGGTATTTTCATTTAAATTCATTATTACATTATTGTGGCAGATCAAAAGACTGATATAGAACAAAAAAAAGTGACTTTATAAAGTCATTTATTGTTTAACAAACTTCAACAGATGCAGTCACTTACATTCCACAGTATCATCATTATTATTACTATTACTAATCTGCATAAATAAACTCAACTTTAACACATATAAACATCACCACTCTAGAGCCACATCAGCCCGTTTGACATTATAATATGTTTAATGCAGATTTGCACAACTTTCACAGAAACAAAACTTAAAACCACATGGCTAATTTGCATAAACTAAGCAAAAAAAAAGCTCTTGTGCTCTGATGTGGTTCAGCTTCTGTGGGACTAAAAGGACACGACTCAGTGGAATATGAGTGTTCTTTCTGTGACAGCGGTGATGCTGAAGGTTGATGCTGAAGTCTGTTCTGTGTCGCGATGTTTTCACAGATCAGACATGTGCAGGTTTATCACAGATGCGGGGAGAACGGGAATGAAAATTACAATTCTTTGGGGGGAGCGATGTGTTGTTGTCCCAACAACACATAAAAACTGATTTTATAATAAGGCAACTCACATACAGAAACAGTAAAGTTAGAGATAAAAAATGAGATTAATGTGATTAAAAACAACAAAAAAAAAACAACAAACAACACGATAAATATGACTGTAATTAATTAATCTCAATTAACGTGATAATTTGACAGCCCTGCTTTAAATCCCTAGTTGAATATGGGTCAGTCTGAAGCCAACTCCGTGAAATAAATCAACATGCGAACTTGTACTACCTTTGAGAACCAAACTAAGTTACACTACATCACAAGGCTTTGGGGGCAGGAGTGCTACTTGGATATGCAAAAAATGTGCAGAATTGTTCTTTTGGTGCTCTTCAGTGTAGGGACCAGTCTCAAATACAAAGTAGAAAAAAAACTGAGGCACTCAAAAAGTACAAAATAATTAAAAGCCTTTAATACCACATGGCAGATAAAGTTAAAATACGCCAACGCGTTTCAGCCCTTCGGCCTTCATCAGGGCAAACTCCAGATGATTATCACAGTGCAGATTTAAAGTCATAGGTGCAGGTCACATGTTCACAGTGGGCTGGCCCACACTCCCCTAGATGCATGATGGGACATGTAGGCTTAACAAATTTTAATTACAAGTTCAAATATAATAATACAAGATATAACTGGTACAAATCCCAAACAACCAATACACAGAAAGATACATTATATGAAATAGTATAAAATAGTATATATAATTACACTACATTCCCCTGTGATTCACCTGTACATGTACGTCTATGGAAATGGGAGGAAGTAACACACGCTAACCACTCCACCACTTTGCTCGGACCTGCTCTTATATTCACGCTACAGACTTGAGTGCACCGATAAACACACGTGAAACTCTGAATGTTTAATACGGAATTATTAATTCATACGGAAGCACTGATTTAGCTGACGGACAGGCTCGTGAACAAGATCTGGACTAAACCAAGACTAAACTGGACTTCATTCACACCAGACTCCATACACATGTACAACAACTCACCTTTATGTAACAGATAATACTCCCTACAACTGTATAACAACTCGCCCTTACAGCTTAGATTTGTTTATGTTTTATGACTTATTTTTCTATTTTATTTTGACTTGTACATGTACATTTACACATTTATGCCTTATTTGTCACCTGTCTCTTTATCTTTTTTGCTACTTATTTAGAATTTATTATCACCATTTATATTTTTGTACTCTTTGTTATTATATTTATTGTGATGAGTGAGTTTCTGTGTCCAAAGTTTAAGTCTAAATTAAGAAAGGCAAGACAATTTTGATTTGGTCCTGCTTTTGATCTGGTTATTTTAGTCCAGGTTTAATTGTGATTTAGTTTAATTGGTTTAATTGATTCCTGGTTTAAACCCTGAATATGAAATCTCTGGTTTAACTCTAGTTTAGGGTCATTATTGCATCTTTTAGTCCGTATGTAGACCTGTAGTTTGCTCCACTTTTAGAGCTGGGCTAGTCCATCTTTAGCTACAATGGCTCCTGGTTTAATCCAGTAGAAATAATTTCTTTTCAGTCCTTGTTTATAACCCAGATTATGCTCCTGTTTTAACTCTGGTTTAATCCTGTTTTAGTCCAATGACATAAACAGAACTAATTCATTTTAAACGGTTTACAGTTGTCCAAAGTTATTCCTCACTTACAATATGCATCTCAAGCATTCTAATTATTCGTGGTGATGAGTTCATAAGATCTTTTCATAACTCACAGACCAGAACAGAGGTTTGCTATGACCACACCTATCACAGCAAAGGAGAAAAATCTGTTTGTCGACTTTACAAAAGTTTGTTTGGTCGAATATGTATCGCAGCTCATCTAAGCTGCTTCAGTTCTGGTCAGACGCTGGTGGACACTTCCTTATATCTTTCTGCAGCGAGGAGCTCACTAACTACTCTGAAACTAACAAACCTTCTTGTTCACAGTTTCTGTTGGTAGCTGTTTGAAGCAGCTTGGATGAGCTGCGAAACGTATTCGACCAAACAAACTTCTGTCCGATCGACAAACAAATTTTTCTCCTTTGCCACGGATTCTACCTGGACGACTTCACACACCTGTCACAGACAATCAAACGCTTAATTAGAGTCAGGACTAAACAAGGGGAGTCAGAGTTTCAGGTTCATGCAGCTAAAACCTGGAACAGTCTGAACATGTGAGACAGACTCTTCTGTGACGCTGTTTAAATCCAGACTCAAAACATTTCTGTTTAACTGTGCAAATAACTGAAAGGTTTTCATTCCGCACTCTTCTCTCCAATTTATGTCTCTCTTTTTTCATTTTAATCTTTATGATTATTTATGTTTTGATTTGTTTTTATTATGATTTTAATGTATTTCTTATTCTGTAAAGCACTTTGAATTACTTTGTGTACGAATTGTGCTGTACAAATAAACTTGCCTTGCCTAATTAGATGCAGTGAGTACACAGTGACCTGCACGTATCCGCTGTGTTGCCAAACCATAGACCGTTTATATGAATGGACAATGTGCAAAACAAAGAATACGTCCATATATTTGCCTCATCTTTTTATTAGCCGCAGGGTTCAAAGTGTGAGAAAAAAATATGTGGCTTATAGTCCAGAATTTACGGTACTCAAACTTGAGTGAATTAAACAAAACACAACTCTGGGTATGTTTTTACGGAGATAACAACATTATAACACGGCGTAAAGCTCACAGAAGACAGTTTAGTGTAATACAAGACCTTTAACTAGACTAAATGAACTAGAGCTGAATTATGGTCAAGTACTAATTTAGTTCTAGTTCGTCCTTATGTTCACCTTCAATATTTAACCCCTAACATCTTCTTTTCTGAGCCATTAATCATGTCTCTAATCTTCTCCGTTCAAACACAAAGCTCTTTTCTACCGCCACCATTTTTCCCCCAAGCCTCTCCGTTTGACCCCCGACCCCAGATAACAAGGAAGAGGAAGTCATTTTCTGTTCCTCGCACCTCCTCGTCCTTCCCCGAAATCACTTTGACTTCCTGTGTCTGCGAAGATGCTGCTCTAAGAAAACCATGAATTATTAATATCTGTGCATTCATTTCCAGAGCAGACGTGTTCCGCTGGTTTAATCTGAAATGACATGTTAAATTAATAAATGCATTTTTTAACCTTGGGGAGGCGGAGATGTTATCAGGAGATCGCGAAGGTGTTTTAAAGCAAGGTTTGTAAAATATCAGCTGTCTGGAGATTTAAAACGTTAAGTACATTCGATTTAAATATTATGCAAGTGATTTGAATTTAATCAGTTTCTAAACATTTGCAGGAACATAAAAAAATAAAATAAAAAATACCCCATAAATACTATAAGTCAACATCAGTCCAAAAGTAAAAAATATGTCTCATCTCGTTTTATTACCGTAAATTCTGGACCATAAGCTGCTATTTTTTTCTCACACTTTGAACCTTGCGGCTAATATATGGATGGATTATTTGTTTGGCGTGTTGTCCATTCATAAATACAGTCTATGGTTTGGCAACAGAAAACGCCGCTGTCTGTGCGGTTACACATGGATCTAGATTTAACATGAAGTTGCTGCACTAGCTCGTGATATTGTCAGCGCACTCAAACAGTTTATCGCCGTGTGATAAAATAAGTTATGATGCTAAATTAACATTTTCCTCATTTTCATTCGTACATTTTAACATCTTACCCGTATGCGTAAATGACGAGAAGAAACGTATCAAACTTTAGAAGCTGGACATCCACTCAGACCTGATTGACAGAACCAGCCCTGCCCCCGAGAGTCTGAAATCTGCTGAAATCCTCCAAGACACTGACATGATACAGACAGGACAGCGGCGCTTTCAGCAGGAGACATGTGCAGTAGATCGCGGGGAGAGACGGGGTGATGCGCAGAGGAAGATGCTCGTTTAATTGTGTTTTGAACAGTTATTTTGTGCTTCATACACACACCCTCGACCCTCCTCATGGAAAACACACGAAGAAACGCAGATGATGCAGCTTTTAAAGGTTGTATGGAGGATTTTTTTTTGTTTCAAATTGTCAATGATAGCATTATAGAGGTGCAGTAGCCTTGTAATTATGATGACCAAAAAAAAGAGAATAAAAATTCATCAACTCTGGACGTGGTGGGGCTAAACATTTGCCAATAGATAACGACACTGCCTCGTTATCTGTGAGCTGACAGGCTGTCAATCAATCTCCCTACGTTTCTAGTGTAACTGACTTGCCTGCGCCGCCGCCGGTACGTGGTTTACGTACGACTGTCACGCAGTCCACAGACGCAAGACGCACAGACGCTGTTTACTCCACCAACGCAACAGTTCTTAGCGGCTTTTTTTGACCTATATCTTCCTCGCAGTTCGCACAAAGTTTGTTGCAATGGCGACAAGAATCCAGGAGCAGTTCGCCGCAAAAGAAAGTCCGTTTTTGAGATTGCTGAAAGAAGAAGACAAGGGGAAAAGCAGCGAAGCCAAACTAAGGTGATTCTTGAAGATTCATTCCAGCGATGGCGCGACTGAAGCAGACGCAGGGTCTAAAGACTGACGCACTGGTCCACAAATTACTCCTGGACAGGAAACTTCTGCTTATTATGAAAACGTACTTTATTTCCAAGAGCTAGACAAACGTTTTTCAGGACACGAAAGCGATATCCTATGTCTGAAAACGTAATTTTCAAGGCAAAGAAAGAGTCCGCTTGCTGCTGCGTGTTGTAGCTAGTTCATTCGCACTGAATCTCCGCGCAACCTTCTCTCGCTCCCTTTCCTGCTCCTCTCCCCGCTGCCCGATCCGCTCTTCCCCCTGCTCCTCACTTCTCCGCACGGAATCTCCACGCACCGCTCCCTCTCCTCTCCTCTCTCTCTCCTTTCTCCACTCTTCTCCCTGCTCCTCACTTCTCGTCCGCGAACGAAATGTCCGCACACCCCCTCCCCCCGCTCCTCACTTCTCCGTCTTGCCTAACCAACACTGTAGTTAGTTGTTTACAAGTCATGTGCAGCACCGGCTGTAAACAAACCTGTTTCTGGCGTAAAGAGGAGGCGGGAGGAGGCGTTTCTACGTAGGAGCTGTAGGGGAGGGGGGGGTGGTTTCACGCATGCGCAACATTTGAAAAAGGACAAACAGTCGCTGGATTTCTCGTTCCTTGGAAAATCCTCTATACAACCTTTAAGTTAACGGCAATTGATGTGGCTGTCGAAGAAGGAAACAGAGCTGCTGCACGTGAACTCAGCACCAATGAGTCAATTGTGAGATTTTGGCGACGGCAGTGTGACGAACTGACTCAATGCAAAAAGACGACAAAAGTTTTCAGAGGTGATAAAAGTAGACAGCTCAAACTAGAAAACGTTCATGAAGACATAGACACCTGCAGCTTATATTCAGGTGAGGCCTATATATGTGAAATTTTTAAATATTGTTAAAATTTAGTTGATGTGGCTTATGTGTTCTTAGGGTCTTTTTTTCATACCTGACAGTTTCGAACTGCTCACTCGCGGTCTTTCTCAGAGTGGTCACATGGTGTTGCTGTGACGTGTCCGGTCAGCTGATTTATAACTGGTTTTGGCGCTGTTTTACTACCGGTAGAGGCTGGACAACAGCGCCATCTGCAGTCCGACTTCCTCAGGACAATATCCCAGGTGTGTGAGAGTAAAAAAAGCCCCCTCATCCCGGTTTATAGTTCCGTGTCTGAAAAAAGAACCTAATAACATAAATTATCGTAAGACCAAATGAACCTCATTGGAGACTGATGCGGCTTATATTCAGGTGAGCTCAATAGTCCGGAAAATATGGTAAGCAGAACATCATTTTAAAGCTGCAGTATGTAACTTTTCTGGTGAAGGGTTTGCAGTCTGCATGTCTCATTGAGAATATAATTGCTTTGCCTGGAATGTTCCACAGTCCGGCATTAAACTGACCTATCTCAGAAGAAGCAAGAAGGTGACTCTCCCTGACCAAGTTACAGGTCAGATCTGTATAAAACGCTTTCGATGTTTGATGCCAGGATGTGCGCCATTTGCATGCTAGTTGTTGTTAGCTTTACTGTTATGGCAAAACTCTGCTCCGGTTTCTAAGAGTTGTGAAAATCCTGTTATAAACTCATAATGGTGGATAATTAGGATACTCAGAATGCATAAGGCAGGAGTCTCCAACCTTTTTCCTCCGGTGTGCTAATTTTACAAAACAAAAATGCCAGAGAGCTACTAATTTTAGTGGTCACAAGAAATTTAGCATATTTAAGTGTCACTTTGAGCCTTAAACTATTACCCATTTATTAGTGTACAAAATTAGGCATCAGAATGATACATGTACAATGGTGATAAGCATTTAATTCAGGGGTGTCAAACTCATTTTGGTCCGGGGGCCGTATCTGACCTACTTTGATCCCAAAGGGGCCGGATCAGAAAACTCATGGCATATAAACCCCAAAAATAACAATAAGGCAAATCTATTACAGAAATTGTTTTTAATTGATGAACTCTTTCTTTCACAAAATATTATGAACTACCTAAAACTTTAAGAAAAATGCAATTTCAACACCATGTTTTAACATTAACTTGTTTGCAAATAGGAATAAGTCACTTTTTCTTGTAAAATCCTGCACTCAGTGTCCACTTTTGTCATTTTGGACATTTTGCTGATGAGTCTTCATTTGTGCTGCTCTGGTTGGAGGCAGTCACGCACAGAGGCACTGGAGATGCAGAAAATTACCAATGTTTTAATAGAAAATAATAAAATAATACAAATATTTTTGTAAACAAACATCCATGTTGGCCACCCCTGATTTAATTGATAAAATTTTTAGAAATAATTTAGAAATCCCTTGACGAGCTACTTGGAAGGGGTAGAGAGCTACCAACAGCTTCCTGGCATAAGGTGAGTGAAGAATAACTTTGAACCACTGCAAACTGTTTAAAATTAAGTAGTTTTAAGACTGTAAAAACAAGTCACTTTAAAGAGGACCTATTGTGCTTGTGTTTCTTATATAGTTATAACCTCTGACACTTGTGGTTATTTTATAATTTGCGCATTTTAAATTACAGTATTCATCTAAAACTACTTAAGAAAACAAACAAGTCAGAAAACTGTGGTGCCCAATGGGATCATCACAACAAAGAACTGTGTAGCTCAGCACCTTTACTTAATTTCTTTTTTTTTTTCTTTATTCAGCCATGCAATTTCAGTCATGCATTTGAACAAAAATACAGTTAAGTCAACACATGTGCGAACAGGAGCATGACAATCTGATGAATAGCTGCAGATCGCACTAGTGAGCAGCAGAGGTTTTTTTTTTTTTTCATTTCTACCAAATGACTTCACAACGCTGTCGAATCCTACGTACGCCACGAATTAAGAAAATACTTTGAATAATTTTATAATGAAGTAAATACAGAACAGTGGGCGGTGAAAACAGGAGGCGTCTTGAAAATAAATGCACAAATCACTGAAAATAATTGATCGGGAACAATTATAACATGATTCAAACCTCCTGAAAAGTTGGAGACACTACTTTTACGTTTACATCTCTCTCCAGAAGACCTTGATAAAAGAAACTGGGTAGGCATTGCTTTTATTTACAAAGTGTATTTCCTGAAATCTAAAAAAAACTCAGCTCGTTCTCGTCTTCCTCGTGTACAGTAGAGGATGTAATTCAAACCCCTCCTCTTCTCTCAGTAGTACAGAGTCAGCAGAATCGGAGGCAGGGGCATTGGCTCGGACCAGATCGTCTCAGCATCGCGTGGACAGTGACTAATGTGGACTCTCAACCTGTAGGAAGACCGCGTGACCTCAGACTTAACCCTAATTCTCTATATTCTCATATCTCCCTCACGGCGAAAGGACATGGACGCAGTTTTCTGCACGTGCAGGTGAAAACGTGTGGTGTTTTTTAAAATATGCAATTTCACACATGAGAAGTCTGGCATTTGGAGAAAAAAAGGTGGTAGCTGGTCTTAAAGGTGCACTATGTAACTTTTTGGTTGGGGGTTCGTCTCCTGCTTCTATGGATGCGTCATTGCTCCGCCTGGAATGTTCCACAGTGTGACCTTACTTACATTTATTCAGTTATAAGTGGTTTTATAGCTGAAAAATACCTAGAAAAACACAAACCTGTCCACAGATCTGACCTGTAACTTGGTCTGGTTTGGTAGATAAGATAGAAAAGTTTAATATCATACTGTGAAACATTCTGGACAAAGCAATAACATTTCTAAGGGGAAAAGCGTTTGACGGATCCTCCACCAGAAAAGTTACACAATGCGTCTTTAAAGGTTTGATAAAGCAGGGTTGTGGGTTAGACTCCTGATCTGTCTGAGTGAAGAGTGCACGTGCCGGTGTTATTGTGGCAGAGTAGTTAGCTTTTCTCAGAGCCTGTTTACCTGACAACACTTGCAGGTAAAACAGCTAAATATTTTATCGGAAGTGCCTTTCGTTTAGACGGTGATGGCGTTTTTGGGGCTTAAAAACGCCAAAATCTAAAACCGCCCTCCGGAATGGAAAAGTTGAATACGCTCTGGCGTAGCCTTTCCGTCTACACTGCCCAAGATGCGAAACTCTGGTCAGATCTGCTCACGTCGTGTAAACATCCATCCATCCATTTTCGTCCGCTTATCCGGGGCCGGGTCGCGGGGGCAGCAGCCTAAGCAGGGACTCCCAGACTTCCCTCACCCCAGACACGTCCTCCAGCTCCTCCGGGGGACCCGAGGTGTTCCCAGGCCAGCCGAGAGACATAGTCCCTCCAGCGTGTCCTGGGTCTTCCCCGGGGCCTCCTCCCGGTGGGACATGCCCGGAACACCTCCCGAGGGAGGCGCCCAGGAGGCATCCGGAACAGATGCCCGAGCCTCAACTGGCTCCTCTCGACGTGGAGGAGCAGCGGCTCTACTCCGAGCTCCTCCCGTGTGACTGAGCTCCTCACCCTATTTCTAAGGGAGCGCCCAGCCACCCTGCGGAGGAAACTCATTTCGAGCGCTTGTATCCGCGATCTCGTCCTTTTGGTCACTACCCAGAGCTCATGACCATAGGTGAGAGTAGGAACGAAGACTGACCGGTAAATCGAGAGCTTCGCCTTTCGACTCAGCTCCTCTTCACCACAACGGTCCGATACAGCGACCGCATCACTGCCGACGCTGCACCGATCCACCTGTCAATCCGAGCCAAGCCGAGTGTGAAGCGGCTGGGATGAAGATCAGCTCTTCTAAGTCCGAGGCCATGGTTCTTGACCGGAAAAAGGTGGCTTGCCCTCTCCGGGTGGGTGGAGAGTCTCTGCCTCAAGTGGAGGAGTTCAAGTATCTCGGGGTCTTGTTCACGTCATGTAAACATTTACGTCACATACATCACCACCTAGCGTCACCACCGAGCTGCCTGGCATTCATACACAATTGAATTCCACACACTTTTGCTTCACCGTATGCACGCAGATATCCTCTCAAAAACGCTTGTCTAAACGTGGAATAAAAACTGAAACGTGACGCCACTTTTGCGTCTTCTGTTCAGACCGTCGTCATATAAACGTAGCCTTGTATTTCTCATCTCTCCATCAAACAGAAAATTTGGACTAACCCAGGATTGAATCAGATCTAAACTAGATTTAAACCAGTTCCAAACCAAGACTAAAAGGACTACAACTTACTAAATCCGTTGACGCACATGGTGTAGTTTCGAGTGGAGGTGATTCGAGGGTGAAGGATTCGCTGACGCAGCAGTTCTACAGCAAAGCATCATGGGAAAAGCTCAGAGAGTGGAGTGTAATGAGAGTAGGCAGAGGAAGACTGCTCACTGAAGACTTTCACCGAGCACCGCCGGCCCAGGGGATTCTGGGTAATGTGGTTTAAAGACAGAACTGACAAGAGGCAGGCTTGCGTAACTCCAAGTTCAAGTACATGCCACGTGTTTTTATTTCAGTAGGAGGTAGAGGAGGTCATGCAGTCACTTGAAGGTTGGTGGTTTGATTCCCTATTAGGCTGTTACGGGGCAAAGCATTCATCAGCTGTTTGTGTTTGTGTACATCGTGATCCAACAATAGTTTGAAATCTACTGTGTTTTTATTTCAGGGACAGGGAATGCAAATAAATTATATAAGGGTCCAGTCAAGCAGTAACGGAGGGAAACCGGCAGATTTTTTACATTCAAATTATTCAGAAACTAGAGGGACTATTGAAATAAGTAAAGTATCAGAATGTAGGAAAGAGTTACACTCCAACAGGGTCAAGTTAAACCTGTGATATTCTTTCAAGTTGTTGACAAAAAATAAAAAAACTCATGTCGGTAACGGAGGGAATGAAATATGCAGCACTTTTTGGTCAATAAATCCAAACAGTGATAACTCTTGGTTCTCACTTACATATCCTTAACAAACTGGTTTGAATATTTGCTTCATATAGTTTTCTACCATATGGTACAAGATTAGGTTGAAAAACCTCTTACTTTTTGAGTCATGAGATTTTTTATTAAGAAAGGTCATGGTAACGGAGGGAAAAGTAACAGAGGGAAAATTGTTCAAACAAGTAGAAGGTGCAGGATTTTACATAATTTGTCGCTTTTTTCTTCCGAATACTTTAATATTACTTCAAAATGAAAGGAAACTATTTCTATAAAATATGTCAGTCCTTCCAAGCAAATTTTTATCATTTTAAATACTTTTTTTTTTTTTAAATCATGTACCTTCATCAACAGTTCAAAGATGGAATAACACAAGATATGATGAAATACATCCATTTATTTACATGATTTGCAGGTCTTTGAAATTTGGGAAATAATTTTTGTTCCATGTTTCATACATGGTCTGTTTAAAACGTATATGTAACTTTAGAACCAAAAATGGTACAGAAAAAAGGTCAACAGTTTCATAAACTAGAGTACATATGTATCTGTTCAATACATTTTTATATCAGATGCATTAACTTGAATTTTTGGCCTTGTTGTTTACTTCTGCTTGACCGGGCCCAGATATAAAAGGTCCAAGAGAATAGTTAGTTTTTATATCATTAAAATCAGTCACTGAACATAATTAACGGTGCACTGTGTAACTTTTCAGCTTGGACTGCTACCTGCTTGTCTCCATGGAGATGTTATTGCTTAGAAATATTCCACAGTATGTCCAGGGTGACCAGACGTCCCTGTTTACCTGGCGCAGTCCCAGTTTTGAGCCCTGTGTCCCCTGTCCCAGCAGATTTATCCAAAACCACTGATTTGTCCCAGTTTTATACAAGAAATGTCCCAGGTGTCATTTGTTTAGGTAAAATACAAAAAGCTGCTTAAAAATGACCACCTCCCTACTGTAGGGAAAGCAATAATATGAAGACCAGCAGGTAGTGGACTCCTAGACAGCTGCGCTGTGCATTTTTAAAGAATTACGGCCTAAAATGGAACCAAAGTTTTGTGTCGTATGCATATGTTTTTTGAAACTGTATATGTGATGGTGTACACTGCAGAAAGTAATATCTAGGGTAGTTAAAATGACTTAAATCAGACATGTCAAACTCAGGCCCCAGGGGGCTAAATTCGGCCCGTGATATAATTATATTTGGCCCGCGAGATAATATGAAATATGTGTTAGAGCTGGCCCGCCGGCTACAGATTGGCTATGGAGACAATATTTATTTAAAATATTATTATTAATGTTATTATTTTATGTTATGCTTGTTCTGGATTCAATGTTTAAGCAAAACTATTATTAAACATTCATTTTAATAAGAAAAGGTTTAACATTACATATCCTGAAAGAAGAGAAAACATGCAGATGTCGTTGAAATTTTATTTTTTTTAATATTTAGTTTGGCCAACGACATAGGCTGCGTTCAGACTGCAGCCTGAAGTGACCCAAATCTGATTTTTTGGCTTCTATGTTCCTGTATCTGATCTTTTAATGACAGTCTGAACGACACAGATCTGATTTTTTCAAATGTGACCCAGGACACTTGGATATGTGCTCCTGAAACTGATACATATCTGATCTTTTGACATGCGACTTCAGTCTGAACGGCCAAAGTGCATTCATCCACCTACACGTTATCAACAAGCCACAAACGTCACTATTCTGCGCTGAAGTAGGCGAAAATTGTTAATGAACTCTGTGTCACTGAAGTGAAGCACATCACCACTCACCACTCTTGGCTCCGTCTCCACATCCACACGTTCCTTTCAACGGACGTCGCTGCCGCTGTCCCACAAAACACCACGACCAAAAACCTCGTCCTTCTCCTTCTCATGTTCTCCTACATGTTCTGGCTCCGGTACGAGAGGAACTTTAAAATCTCCAGGTGCTCGATGCTGCGTCCATGTTTGGACAACTTCCGTAAACACAGAGACGCTCGCTGCGGTTGACGTCATCGTGTCTCCAGTGCACATGTGGGACACTTTTGGGCCATTTAACGTTCACACTGGAGTCACATACAGGTCGCATTTAATTGGAAATGTGAACGACCTCGCAAAAACATCGGATTTCACTAAAAATTCGGAATTGAGCGTTAAGTCCTGCAGTCTGAACGTAGCCTTAGTCCCAAGTTTTTTTATTTTTTTCCCACTGTGAATTTGAGTTTGACACCCCCTGACTTAAATTAAGAACATTTGACTTTGAGTAGATTCTACCAATAAAATAAGTGCATTTGATTTTGTTTCTTATTTTAAGTGTATCAAGTTGTATTTTCATATTTTAAGAACAAAAAGTCTTGTTCCATTGGCAGATAATTGACTTGATAAAACTTTCTTAATTCAAGCAATCTTAACTTGGCTAGATTTTATTTTTTGAGGTGTATTATTAAATTACACACATAATATTATTCTTTGCATTAGGTTTTGTAAGCCGTCATTGCCTGTAAAACGTGGCATAGAAATAAAGCAGAACTTAAACTCAGCGCAGTCTTGAGTTTCATGTAGAAATACGTGAGTCCCTCCAGACATCACCTGGGTCAGATTAGGGACCCAGAGGAGCGAGAGGGAATCTGGAAATGTGAAATAAGAGATTTGTCGCCCTGAGAACGAGGTGTGACGAAGTGTGGGCTGCGACTTTGAACGCACGTGTAGAGGATTTAAAGAGGAAGGACGGCCGTGTGAGTGTGTCTGGATCCTGCTCACACGTCTGCGCCTGGTTAAACGATGATGAAGGAGCTAATACAGGAAATATACGTCTGAAAGAACAAAGAGCTGACGTGTGCTGTGGCATGTGGTCAGCAGACTGTTTCTATATCACATTTCACCCTTTTTTATACTGTTCATACTGTCCGTGTTCGCTCCATTTCCTATAATATGTGAGTTTTGTCAATGAAGTGAAGAAAACGGTGGGTTAATATTGGCTGCGGAAGACGTCCATTCATTCATTTATGACCGTTTATTCATGGTTGGGTCATAAAGGCTGCAGTCTGAGCAAAGATGCCAAGACTATAAGATCTATTGGGCCTCCTCCCAGTGAGACATGCACAAAACACATAAATAATACTGCACGGATAATAATAATGTATGTAACGCTTTTCAAGATTCCCAACGTGCTTTACATTGCATTATTCATTCAGTTTACACTTGGTAGTGGTAAAATACTATTGTAATTCATACTAGACAAGGTGGGTGAAGTGTCTTGCCTAAGGACACAACAGTTTCCACTAGAGCCACTGCTGTTGTTTTACTGTGGCATCTAGTGTTGTCCATCTTCTTCCATTCAATATTAATCAGGCCCGTTCTTTCGCTTCCAGGATCTGATGAGACTGGGCATGGACAAGCTCTTTTTTTTCCTTCTTCTGAGTTTAACGGCAGCTTACATCCGAAAAGTTGCATTACCACCATCCAGTGCCACTAACAAAAATGATCTCTATCCTCAAACAGACCAGTTTCTAGAAAGACTTTCTTTCAGATTTGCTGCGACCTCAGTCCAAATTGACAAGCTGTGTGGTAAGAGCCACCTACGCTGTTGTTTCTCAATGGAAAGGAGCAGTGGCTCTACTCTAAGCTCTTTCCGAATGACTGAGCTCTACACCCAATCTCTAAACTCATTTTGACTTCTTATATCTGTGATCTTGTCCTTTTGGCCATGACCAAGAGAGGAGAGAGACAAGAGTGACTGTCAAACAAAGCAAAACCACCAGATACAGACTTTCGACTTCAAATGATCATAAAAAAATATTATTTACTACTTCAGAATTTACTATTCTCTTTTCAACTGCCTTCTTTAATGGTCATATATTACACAAAATTGATTGTTGTGAGCTTTAAGCCATGTTATAATGTTGTTACCTCCTCACAAACAGACCTGGAGATGTGTTTTGTTTCATTCACACATGTTTAAGTCACTCTTTATTATTAATCTGTCTACATCTCCAGAACTCAAAATGTTCCGTTCCACCTTGCAATGTCATGAAGTGATAGTTTTCAAGTTAACAGCTACCATTTATTATTATATAATTATAATATATGATATATACTACCTTTTATTATTAGAACATAAACTTACAAACACTTGTAGAGGACATGTACATACAAGAACAAACTAGGTGGCATCACAGTAGTCTAAAAAAACATAACATTCCATTACAAATAAAAAATAAATGCAAAAAGATGATTAGATGGGAGGTGGCTTTTGCAGTTTTCCAATTATTCAATGAGGTGAGGGAGCTATAATACAGTTTAAACTCATTCATAAAACTCTCCATTTACTACAGTGAATATGATATTTCGCCAAAAGCAAAACAATATTTACCACAATTTCTGCTGAAGTGTCCAAATTGTCCAAATAAAATTAAATGTGACATGTTTTGAATATCGGGATTTTCATTTTTAAATTTATCCAGCTTCTGACATCAGACCAGAAGACTTGGGAGTGAGGGCATTAAAAAAAAAACTAATGAACAATTCTCCTTCAGAGTTACAAAAAAATACATAATTCAACCTCAAATTTAAATTTTCTTTTAAGAAACAGGCCCACAGAATAGATATTGTTTATCATTTTAAAAAAATTCCAATGAAGGTGTATGGGGGTTAAGAACACAACAGAACACTTCCTGTATTACCACATGACATCACAAGGTGGAACAGAGCGTTTTCTGTTTGAGAGAAGAGCCGAGGTGTGTGTTGTGTGTTTAAACATGTGTGAATGAAACAAAACACAACTCCAGATATGTTTGTGATGAGGAAACTTCATTATAACACAGATCAGGAAATAGTGTAATATTGGCTCTTTATCATTACACTTCAAATATATTTTACACATCTGTTTTAACACGCGTCAACTCACTGAACCGATGTGAAGGCGTCTGGGTTACATGCAGAGCAAACCCTCTCTCATCTGGAAATATTCTCCTATAGGTTTGAATGGTGTGATCAGATTAGTGTTTTATGAAGCCCTGAGTACATGTGCTGTAACGGAAACAGAGCCGAGTGTGAATGAGCCATTGTTCCCTGAATGAGAGACCAAACATGAACAGTCTCAGGGGACAAGAATGGAGTGGGCGGTGCGGTCTAATAACTGGAGTCTTAAGGATGCTGTATGGCCGGCTGTGGTACATAACACTGTCTTTAGTCAGTGCAGGCGTGACTAGGAAGATAATGGTACGATAATGATTCTCCAAATATTACTTGTGAACGAGTAGGACTTAATGAATGAAAAACTGCCAGGATTTGTATTAAAGACAAAAAATGCATACAAAAATTATCCCAAAACAAAAGTTACATCTGAAGATAAGGAGTAAGAAGAAGATGCTGTCATTATTAGGGTTGTGCATTTCCATGAATCTGACGATACGAGCATCACGATATGCCGGTCACGAGTCAGTATATCCCGATATATCCTGATAGTAAAACTAAGGACGATATCTTGTGACTTATCACTAATTATGTAAAGTATTTTGGTCAAGTAACATTCACAAAAACAAAACTGAGTGAAATACAGTTTATGTAATTTTTAAATCATGAGAAAAGTAAATTGAACTTAAATTTTTCATGAAAAACATGACTTTTAAAAAATCAAGTCAGACACATTTTGAATCGATATAAGAATCGAGCAATAAAGTATCGCAATATATCACAGAATCAATATTAATTATATCAATATCAATTTCTTACACCCCTAGTGATTATAGGCGTGGGAAGAGTAACAAAACTGTAAAATGAAATATTACTCAAGTAGTAGTAAACAGTGTTGGGCACGTTATTCTAAAACTGTCAGACATTATATATTGTTATATGTATTATATCTTATATGTATTATTACATTATATAATATATATTTATATTACTCTATTTCTGTATGTAAGTGGTTGTTACACTGTTTTTTTTACTTTGAGATACTTTTGCGATGTCTTATGTCTTGTATATTGGGGGCGGCAGTAGCTCAGTTGGTAGAGCGTTCGCCCACTGATCTGAAGGTTGGTGGTTTGAATCCAGTTCTCAGCATAAAAACATCACAGGTTGAGCGGTCAGATCCACTGACCCACAGGTTGACTGGTGTGATTCCAGCTCCCACAGATGAATGCTGCCGTTGTGTCCTTGGGCAAGACACTTAACCCACCTTGCCCACAGTGTCTGCGTACACTGTTGTAAAGTGCTTTGAGTGCCTTGAAGGTGGAAAAGCGCTATAGAAAAATGTGACCATTTACCGTGTCTTTCTAACATCATGGAACTGGTTGCCGCTGTATTTTATAAAATTGTCTGTATTTCATCTATTCAAGGAAATTTTGGCATCAGACAAAAAGACAAACAAACGACAAACAAAAAATATATATATTCCTCTGGGGAACCTTACCCACAGTTTAAAAAACCACTATTGTAAACCAACTTCCAATTGCCTTCAACACATCAGTCACATTTGTTTTGATGGCACAAACCCAACGGCCCCGCCCACGGCCCCGCACACGGCCCCGCCCACCGCCTGCTCACTGCCCGTTCACAGCTCGTTCACTGCCCCGTTCATCGGCCGCTTGGAGAGGCCCTAGTTCTGCTCCAGTGTTTGTATGAACAGCACGGAAAAATGTCACTTGCATTATTGAGACTGTAACAAGTAATATATTTCCAGTTTTCATCTTAGTAAAGCGTTATATCACCAAATTATTAAAAAAAATAAAATGAAACCTATTTCTTTAATTCTACTTAAAAGTACAATTCCAGTGTAAGTGCGCGCTCCCCTCCTCTGCTGGATGATGACAGGTTTGACATGTTCTCCACAGAATGAGACAGTGAGCTCTTTGTCCAATCTGGGCTGGACTCATGACTTCAGAGCTACAATAAGAACCATCATTTCTCCGTGTGTCATCTGAAGGAGGAGGAGGAGGAGGAGGAGGAGGGAGATTACAGGGTTACGTAAGTCCTCTATCTGTAACTGTCAGCACCTGCCCAGACGTCAGGAGCAGCAGACAGGAGCAATGACAGGATAAAGCTTTCAGATATGTGGAAAACTTCGGTTGAGCCGTGACATGTGGTGATTTACGTGTTGTGACAAAAGCGTACGGTAAAAGACAGTCCTGGTGGTGACACATGCTAAAAAAACTGAAAGAGGTTTATTAAATAGAACAACCAGATAAATTCATACTGTACTTTACTTTACCTGTACATTTTTACAGTGGACACTTTTTACTTTTACTTTACTACATTTGAGAACGTGTATCTGTACTTTCTACTCCACTACATTTTAAATCTGGACTGAAAACTAAAAAGTACTTTTCTTTGTGGTCTGAGATCTGCTGAAATAGCTGAGGCTTAATTTTAGCGCATTTAATTTGAGTTGATGTTCCAATTTTGAGCAAAACAAATACAGAAATGCACAAAAAAAAACTTGAAATTTTAAGAAATCAATTGAATCACTTAAAATGAGCATTTAAAAAAAAAATGTAAATCACTACATTTGATGCATTCACTTTCAAAAAATCTCTGCAAAATGTGTTTACTTTTTACTCTTACGGTACTTTTTTTAAGCAGGTACTTCAATACTTTTACTTAAGTACCGTAAATTCTGGACCGCTACTTTTTTCTCACACTTTGAACCCTGCAGCTAATAAAACGATGCGACAAATATATGGACGGATTCTTTGTTTGGCACATTGTCCATTCATATATACAGTCTGTGGTTTGGTAACACAGCAGATACGAGCAGCCTGAGTGCAGAAAACGCCGCTGTCTGTGCGGGTAAAACATGGATCTAGGGTTCACATGAAGTTGCTACACAAGCTCGAGATATTGTCAGCGCACTCAAATAGTTTATTGCCGTGTGATAAAATAAGTTATGATGATAAATGAACATTAGTGAGGGGGATACGTCTCACCCGTGTGCGTAAACGACGAGAAGAAACATCTCAAAGTTCAGTACTCGGACATCCACTCATACCTGATTGACAGAAGTAGCCCCGTCCCCGAGAGAGTCTGAAATCTGCTGAAATCCTACAACACACTGACATGATACAGACAGGACAGAGGCTCTTTCTGCAGGAGACATGCGCAGTAGAGCTCAGGGAGAGACGGGGTGATGCGCCGAGGAAGATGCTCGTTTGATTGCGTTTTGAACAGTTATTTTGCGCCTCCTCGTGGAAAATACACGAAGAAACGCAGACGATGCAGCTTTTACGTTAACGGCGACTGATGTGGCTGTCGAAGAAGGAAACAGAGCTGCTGCACGTGAACTCGGCACCAATGAGTCGATGGTGAGATTTTGGCGACAGGATAGATTTTAAAGTTCTTTTATTAGTTTATAAAGCTCTTAATGGTCTTAGTCCTATTTATTTATCTGATCTGCTTTTATCATATGAGCCTCTCGGACTCTCAGGTCCTCAGGTCGTCTCCTTTTAACTGTCCCAAGAGTCCAGACTAAAACTCACGGTGAGGCGTCATTCAGCTTTTATGGCCCCCGTTGTGGAACAGTCGACCTGAGGATCTGAGGTCCGCTGTGTGTTCATATTTTTAAAAGTAAGCTCAAAAACCTATCTTTTTAATTTAGCTTTTAATTGAAACTTTTATCTGTCTTAACTTAAATTATTATTATTATTATTATTATTATTATTATTATTATTATTATTATTATTATTTTATTTATTCTAAATTAAATTATCATTACTGTTTTACTTTGTCTCCATTTGATTTTAGCTCTCCATTTTGATTTTTATAATAACCTTTAGGAGTTTTATGTTTTTGTTTTTATGTTTATGTTTAAATGGTTGTATATATGATATGGATGAAAAAAAGGATGGGGTGGGGGAGTTGCTCTTGATTTTAATTATTGTATTGTAATTTTTCTGTTGCATGTGAAGCACTTTGTGCTACATTTTAAATGTATGAAAAGTGCTATACAAATAAAGTTTGATTGATTGATTGATTGATTGAAAAGCTTTCAGAGGCGATAAAAGCAGACGGCCCGAACTAGAAAACGTTCTTGAAGACGTGGACACCTGCGGCTTATATTCAGGTGCGACCTATATATGTACACTTTTAAAATTTTGCTAAAATTTAGTTGATGCGACTTATTTTCAGGTGCGCTCAATAGTCCAGATTTTACGGTAGATTTTTTCATGTGATTCTTTTACTTTTACTTGAGTAATCTTTTGCCCCTGTATCTGTACTTTTTAAGGAACAAAACTGAGCACTTCATCCACTTCGAGTTTTGCCCCTAACCTTAAACATAACGGGGTAAATAGGGATGTCTGGTTGCCTAGGTAACAGTTATGAAATTACCTCTATGCTTAAAATATAATACGATCTGGAAGATGAACCAAAGATGGCGTTGTGTTGTTTGTGAAATGCAAAAAAAAAAAAAAAAATCAAAAACTTCCGCATTACTTCCTGAATACTAACTTTTAGGCGTTTTGACAATTTAAAAATTCTACGAAGTTCATATTGACCTTTGTGAACGCTGTGGATGCCCCGTCAGCCGAACAAGGGCAATGTGAATTCACAAAAATGCATTGTGGTTTATGGGAGAATTCTTTCTGGGAGACCTGCAGTACCTGAAGCGGCCACTAGTCGGTCTCGCGAGGGACAAGGGGAATGTCTTGTGTTTTTATATAGATCCACGCCATATAAACTTGAGGAAAATTGAAAAATGTGTAAGATTATTATTTTTTTAATCTGAAATATAAGTATGCCAACTATTTTATCTTTTTATTTTTAATCAGTAGTCAAACCTGCAGGATCATCTAACCTGCAGTGGTCCCTGAGCGTCTGTGTGAACTCAAACGGAACTAAGTGCCTTTGACTCCGCGTTGGGTTACATAAGGCTGCACTCACGTTATCTCTGTATGCGAGGAATATAGAAGGACTAGACCAGGACTAAGCGGTATAATGCATGGACTAAAGAATTAAAACAGGACTAAAGCAAAATCTCAGTGCAAACCAGGACTAAACAGGAATCATAAACTGCACTAAACCAGCTGTACAGAAGTAAAAAACAGAACTAGCAGTTTAAACAGTTTGCAGTGCTCCAAAGTTATTCCTCACTTTCTTTATACATTCAGAACATCCTAATTATTTACTGCAATGAATTTATAAGTGCTTTTCACAACTTACAGATGTCAGAGCGAGGTTCTGCCATTTTAGTAATATTACAGCAAGTGGCATGCTAACGGCACACTTCCTAATTCTGACAATACACAGCAGACTTCGGCTATGTTTACACAGAGCCGGGTACGCTGAGAAACGAATACTTCCCTCCATCCGTTTTCCAAAATAACATCGTGTACACAGCATCGTTTTCAAGAAAGTTTAAACTGACCTCAACCCGCATAAACACGTCATCGAGCGCCGTCATAACTACACCCATCCTCTGGGCGGCATCTGTGTTACTGTGTTTTCCTCTGGTGGGAGGGGCCACGTACAGAGGCACTGGAGACGCTGATATGCTAAGCGGCGCAGAAAATTACCAATATTTTAATAGAAAATAAGATGTTTGCCTGACGAAGGCCTAGTGCCGAAACGTTGCACGGTTTGTCCTAATAAATTTCACAGTTTGCAAGTAAGACGGTGTGCAGGATTTTCTGTATGTTTCTGGGGCTGCTTCCTCTCCTCCAACGCACCCGTCTCTAGTAGTTGATGTGCGAGGCTCTCATTCTCTCAATAGAAAATATAATTAAAATATTTTAGTAGAAAATCAGCCGAGGGCCACATTAAAGGTCTTGGAGGGCCGGATCCAGCCCCTGGCCGTATGTTTGACACCCCTGACTTATTATTTTCTGTATTATAATTATTTGCCTTTTGTTACGTTGATTAAGTTAGTAGATTAGTTAATTATTTAGTGTAAGTCCTCCCTCTTGTGTTTGGCTTTAGTTGGTCTTCAAGTATTTAAACTCCCCTGTTCCTTTGTCTGGTTGGTTAGTTTTGCTCTGTTCAGTTTGTTTTGAGTTTCCCCAGTTGAACCCGGCTTTTTAGTTATTATGTACCTAATTTGAGCCTTTGTTAAATTATATATTTTTTGGACGTTATTAAATTTAAAGTTATTTTTATACCTTGTCTTTGCCTTTCTGTTTGGTCCACTACAGTGAGTAATCCTTTATTATTAATCTGGCTACATCTCCAGACTCAGCCTAAATATGCAGGGTTTGTGCGTTATACAAGTGTGAATAAAACAAAATGCAAATCCGGGTTTGTGATGAGAAAACATGAAATTATAAGATCATAACATAGATCAGAAAATGGCGTAATACGGGCCCTTTAACAAATGATTCCACGAAAACTAAGCTCGGGAATGTTGCATCTATTGTAGACAACAGTTTCACTACAGCCTGGTGGTGTATGAATGTGATAAAATCTGATTGGTTCCTCTGGTCTCTCATCTCAGGGTGTTGTCCTGATCTTCCTCCAGGCCTCTTCCGTCTGGCTCGGGTTCAGTTCTTCACAATGGGCCGAGCTTCATCAACCCCCTTCAGTCCTCCTGTGATCCAAACCACAGACAATCAGGATTAAATGCTAAAATTAACTCAATTGCATTTCGGAGATTTCTTTCCCCCGTCTTGTCTAGCAAATCTAAACGAGCGAGTAAACAAGTAAATTACAGTTTTAATATAATAAATGGAAATAATGTTGTGTTTAAATGTGCAGAATTGGGGGGGGAAGGAAAATCTGACCCGTGCATGAATCAAAGTGAGTATGAATATGTGTTTAAGTCCCGGTTTACTTCTTGCTGTTGTGTCATTATAAAACGTTTTATTTTCCTGTTAAGAATCGTCTGTCTAATCCACTCCTCATCCTCCTTTTGTTCAGCATGAATGACACAGTTTTGGGTTTAAGGTTTGTTGTTTGTTTCCACAATTGCCCTACATTTTTCCTTTTTTTGTTTTTCAAATTCCAACAACAAAACAAAACAAAAAATATCCCAACTTTTGAATTGCCTACCAAATTATTCTATTATATAATTATTACTATACGCCCATGGACCACTGTGGAACCTACTTGGACAACTGAAGGTAAACAGATATAAAAGGCAAGGCAAGTTTATTTGTATAGCACAATTCGTACACAAAGTCATTCAAAGTGCTTTACAGAATAAGAAAAAACATTAAAATCACAATAAAAACTAATCAAAATATAAATAATCATCATAAAATTAAAGATTAAAATTTAAAAAGAGAGAGAGAGACATAACGAAAACCTTTCAGTCATATGCACAGCTAAACAGAGCCTGGATATAAAAGATATAAAAGAATGGATGCAAGAAAATTCTGTTATTTAAATGTCCTGTTTTACACAAAATTGACTCTTCTCTCTTTAGTCAAGTTATAATGCTGTTCCCTCACCAAAAACATACCCAGAGTTTTAGTTAACCCTATAAAGCCTGACACATGAAACAACAGACTGAAAGTTCTGAAAGTTATTACCAAATACACCATTGCACCATTCATTTATATAGAGTCATGTAAGGATCAAAATTCCACCATTATGCAATAATAATGGTAACAATTGAAAATATATATTTTTAAGGTGACATCTTAGTTATGAAATAGGGTCCGGTCAAGTGGTAACGGAGGGAAACAGGGGCAGATTTTTTACATTCAAATTATTCAGAAACTAGAGGAACTATTGAAATAAGTAAAATATCAGAATGTAGGAAAGAGTTACACTCCAACAGGGTCAAGTTAAACCTGTGATATTCTTTCAAGTTGTTGACAAAAAATTTAAAAACTCATGTCGGTAACGGAGGGAATGAAATATGCAGCACTTTTTGGGCAATAAATCCAAACAGTGATAACTCTTGGTTCTCACTTACATATCCTTAACAAACTGGTTTGAATATTTGCTTCATATAGTTTTCTACCATATGGTACAAGATTAGGTTGAAAAACCTCTTACTTTTTGAGTAATGAGATTTTTTATTAAGAAAGGTCATGGTAACGGAGGGAAAAGTAACGGAGGGAAAATTGTGCAAACAAGTAGAAGGTGCAGGATTTTACATCATTTGTCAACTTTTTTCTTCCGAATACTTTAATATTACTTCAAAATGAAAGGAAACTATTTATATAAAATATGTCAGTCCTTCCAAGCAAATTTTTATCATTTTAAATACATTTAAAAAAAAAAAAAATCATGTACCTTCATCAACAGTTCAAAGATGGAATAACACAAGATATGATGAAATACATCCATTTATTTACATGATTTGCAGGTCTTTGAAATTTGGGAAATAATTTTTGTTCCATGTTTCATACATGGTCTGTTTAAAACGTATGGAACTTTAGAACCAAAAATGGTACAGAAAAAAGGTAAATAGTTTCATAAACTAGAGTACATATGTATCTGTTGAATTTTTGGCCTCGCTGTTTACTTCTGCTTGACCGGGCCCAATACTAAAAATTGTGTGGTGTTAAATTTGCATGAATTATGAAGATTGTATCATAAATTCAACCCAAAACATGCTACATAGATCTCCATAAAACAGTTGATAGTCATGATCAGTTAAATACAATCAATTCAATCATTGTGTGTCCTTAGGCAAGACACTTCACCCACATGGCCTAGTATGAAAGTGGTGTGTGTGTGAGTGATGGTGGTGGTCGGAGGGACTAATGGCGCCGAGTGGCACGGCAGCTGCGTCTCTGTCAGTGTGCCCCAGGGCAGCTGTGGCTACAATAGTAGTTTACCATCACCAGGGTATAGAGTGAATGAATAATGCTGTATGAATGAATCCTGAATGAATAATGCTGAATAATGCTGTGTAAAGCGTCTTTGGGGACATAAAATGTCTGTGAAAGCGTTATATAAATAAAGACTTACTCATAAATTGCATTATAGTGATGGATGAGGTTCATAATCAAAAATGCCTTCTCTATCAAATTTGATACATACAATTTTAACATGATTTTTCTTCAAAATGATGTAAAAATATGAAGACTTCTTAAATTAATCTAAGAAAGTAAATGTTCATACTGAAGAATCACTAACAATATTTAGGCAATTCTTACACTAACCTTTTCAAAATTTACAAAGTTATTCCTCCAGAAACAGAGTCACGCCCACCAATGCGGCCATATTGAAAACATCTACTCTGAGCCTGTTATTTACTGACAGCCATGAAAAGCCCATTAAGGGGCTGCTGACAATGATTTAATTGTATACAACAGGTTTTTCAGGAAAAATATTGATTATGTGGGTGGGCAGAGGTCTCAGAATATTGTGTATCAAATGTGATACAAAGGGCATTAAAGGGTTTTTTAAATGTTCACATATTTGAGTAATCATGTATTATTAGTCTGTCTACATTTCCAAAGCTCAAAATACTCTGTTCCACCTTGAAGCGGTAGTTTTCAAGTTAACGGACACTTTTTATCATTAGTTCAGTAGAGACTGGCAATTATCCACGCCTTATTCTCTTTTTGTTCAGTACGATTGACATAGTTTTGGGTTTATGGTTTGTTGTTTCCATAATAGCCTATATTTTTTTTCCTTGTTTTATTTGTAAGATAATTTCATCTTCCAACAAAATCAAAAGATCACAACCCTAACTATTGAACTGCTGACCAAATTGTTATCTGTTGTCTAATTTCTCATAATCCATCCAATAATGAATTCCTCTAGTCTAGGGTGACCATATTTCTGTTTGTGAACTAATGACTAATCTTGGACTTAAGAGAGAAAACGCCGAGCAGTTTGTCCGCAAAGCGCGATAGGGTAATTGCCGCGTTTAACTCTGTGAGGCGCGGAGCTGAGCCGGTCCTTTCTCCTGCGGTCACCTCCGAGCCCGTCCTGACGGTGAGTCCTGTTTCAGTCCTGGTTTAGTCCTGGTTTAGTCCTGTTTTAGTCCTGGTTTAGTCCTGTTTTAGTCCTAGTTCAGTCGTGGATTAGTCCTCCTCTTCAGTCCTGGATTCAGTCCTGGGTTAGTCCTGGTTTAGTCTTGGTTCAGTCTGTGGCATAGGCAGCGCAAAAGTTTGATATAAACTCAGGTTAAAGGGCAGGTGCGGTCCTGTCCTGCGCGATTGCGGTGTTGTACTGGGGGTCTCCAAAAATGGACCTGTGCAGGACTCTGCGCTGTTGGCTCTATTATGGAATAAATTAATCTTCAGTTTGTTACATAAAGAAGGAGGAAAATAACATGACGACAGCAGCAATAAGTTTTAAGAAGGAAGTAAAAAGGGTTGCACCTGTCCTGTCTGAGAAAAGTGTATAAAGTTTGTGCTGAGGGGTTTTACAGCCTTAACACAGATAGAATAATTGTAAAATATAAAGTTGATACTTCGCAGATTTCACCTATCGCAGGTTATTTTTAGAACATAACCCCCGCGATAAACGAGGGACACTGAACTCTCACCTCACAACCTGTGCACATGGACTCACACTTGTCCCGACTGGGACGGAAAACAGAGAATTTCTTGTACAAGTCATTGTTAAATGCGCATTTGTGCTTCGGTATGTTGCAGACTGACCGACTGTTTGTGTCTCGCTCCTTCTGAGTCACAGACGCTACGAGAGACGCTCAGTTTAATGACCCCAATGAACGGTACTGAAAACCCGGACATTTGCATCACTTTATTGAAAAAAAAAAACGGACGCCCAGGACATGAGGCAAAATACAGACATGTCCAGGTAAAAAACTGGACGTTTGGTGACCCTACTCTAGTCTTACTGTAAAAGTGACGCACACTTCTGTTTCATTTGTTTAAAGTGTAAACGTGTGGAAGCGTGCACTTGCAGTCAGAGTATTTATCATATTGTGGTGTTTAAAATTTGTACAAACACACATCATGGAGACCTGCCGACCTTATGGGAACAAAAATCAGGTCCCGATGACACAAAATTATTAGATCAACAACATGATTTAAAGTTCATATATGATAAAGGATAAAGGTGCGTACAGTAGATGTGTCAGGTTTGTGGAGATGCAAGCCCGCTGGTTAAAATGTTATATACTGTGGCTTAAAGGTTCAGGTTTAGGTGAAAGTTAATTTTAGGATTGGTCTGCAGAAAGTTATTTTAAGTCAATGTAATGTCCCCTTTAAAGATGTAACCCAAACATGTGCGTCTGAGCTCGTGCACGTGGGTGTGTGAGCGTGCACGTGGGTGTGAACAGAGATAAAACTGCAGGATAATAATATGAGACAGAGCAGGAGCCAAGGACAGGACGCAGGATAAAAGTGATGGAGAAGAAACAAATGAGAACGGAAACCTCCAAGGACAATCAGAGCAGAGGGAGCAGAGGAAGAGCAGAGAGAAAAGTGTTTGTGCATCTGAAGAACAAAACACAATGAACTGAAAGATTTTATTATAATGGTTTTAAACTAGAAATCTTGGTATTTAGTACTACAATAATGCCCCTATAATGTTCTACTGTAAGGCAACAAACTTATTCATAATGTCAATGAAAGAAAAAAAAAAGAATTTAAATAAATGCAAGATAATTCTATACTGTGAAACATTCCAGGGAAAGCAGTCACATTTAGACATTAATTGTATTGCTAATTTGCTTTTCACTACTGTGTGTTTTGTTTGAACACATTTGCTGTAACTTTAAGACTTTGAGTCCAACTTGTTTCTCTGTGGTCGACTTCACTGTTTACCAAATGTTTCCCTGGTCATTCTTTTGTGGACTGTATTGATTTCAGTCATATGTTTCCCCACTATAACAGAGTCTTCTTCTACACACATCACTGTGTTGATGTGGTGTGTGGAGTGGAGTCTAACCAGGGAATGGGGAGGAGCTTCACCTCAGTGTTACACAAGAGAAATGAAAGTGAAACTTAGAGAGCAGCTGCCTGTCGACAGTCTCTGATCTACACAGAGTTCACCTGACGTCTTCTGAGCTTGGAAAACAGATTCACACATTCAGTGAGTACAAGTGAAACATGTTTAAATGTTACTCTGAATTATCTGTCAAAGTTAACTGTTTGTTTAACTTCTATAACTAAAATGTCTGTAGAAAACTTCTGTCTCTGGGTTTAGCTTTAGCCTCCCACAATGAAGCTGTTTCTTGTCGACTGCTGTAAATCCTGCTCCTGCCACTAACTGTAAATGTTTCTCTGTGGTGTTCCACAGCTGCTTCTACTATTACTACTGTCACTCCACATACTGTTACTATTACTGCACAAATACACCTACAAAGGCCATTGGCTCTAAACACAGGACGTCTCTCTCTGTTGTGTCACAGAAATGGCGTCTGTCAGCTGTGTTCTGTCTGAAGACCAGCTCCTGTGCTCCATCTGTCTGGAGGTCTTCACTGACCCTGTCTCCACTTCCTGTGGACACAGCTTCTGCAAAACCTGCATCTATCAGCACTGGGACCACAGCGAGCAGTACCAGTGTCCAGTCTGTAAGGAGGACTTCAGCTCCAGACCTCAGCTAAAAACCAACACTTTTATGTCTGAGATGGTCTCCCAGTTCAGAGGACCTCAAGAGGAACCAGACCACGAGGAGTCACAGGACTCGTCTGAAGCAGGAGGTGTTCCCTGTGACGTGTGCTCTGAACCCAGACTCAGGGCGGTCAAGTCCTGCCTGGTCTGTCTGGCCTCCTACTGCCCCACTCACCTGGAGCCTCACCGGAGCACCGCCCGCCTCCAACGACACCACCTCATCTGCCCCGTGGAGAACCTGGAGGAGCGCATCTGCCAAGAGCACGACAAACTTCTGGAGCTGTTCTGTAAAACAGAGAAGAAGTTCATCTGCTTCCAGTGCACCTTCTCTCAGCACAAAGACCACCCTGCAGTGCCCCTCAAAGAGGAGTGTGAGAGACAGCAGGCAGAGCTGGAGACACTGGTGAAACAAAGACGACAGAAGATCCAGGAGATCCAGGACTCTGTGAAGGTTAACAACAAGAACGCAGATCTGGAGATGGCTGAGGGGGTTAAAGTCTTCACAGATTTGATGGAGTGTGTTCAGAAGAGTCTGGACCAGTTCAAAGAGAGAATCACAGGAGATCAGAAGAAGGTGGAGGACAGGGCCTCAGAGCTGATAGAGAAGTTAGAGCAGGAGATCTGTGTCCTGCAGCAGAGAAGAGCTGACATGAAGCTGGTTTCTGAGGACCACTTCAGTTTTATCCAGACCTTCTCCTCAGTGAAACCTGCTCCAGAGCTGGAGGACTGGACACAAGTGAAGGTTTCTCCTCAGTCGTACGATGGTCTCGTAGCTCAAGCTGTGTCTGAGCTGGAGAAGACTCTTGTTCCACAGATAAAGAAGGTTTCTGAGGCCGAGTTGAGGAGAGTGCAGCAGTATGAAGTGGACGTGACTCTGGATCCTGATACAGTTAATTCATATCTGGTCTTGTCTCATGATAATAAACAGGTTAAATACAAGAATGTATGGATGAATTATCCAGATGTACCACAGAGATTTTCTACAACAGCCTGTGTTTTAGGGAAACAGAAGTTCTCCTCAGGGAGGTCCTACTTCCAGGTTCAGGTCAAAGGAAAGAGCTGGTTTTTAGGAGTGGCCAGAGAATCAGTGGAGAGAAAGGAACAAGTTATTCTTTCACCACAGAGTGGATACTGGACAATTAGACTGGTGGATGATCATTATGATGCTTGTGCTGATTTTGCTCTACCTCTGTCCCTGAGGACCAATCCTGAGACTGTGGGGGTCTTTGTGGATCATGACCAGGGTCTGGTCTCTTTTTATGATGTGGACAGTGCAGACCTGCTCTACTCTTTCACTCACTGCTCTTTCTCTGGGAACATCCTTGTGTTTTTAGCACCACAGTTTAATAATAATCGCAAGAATTCAGCTCCTCTGATACTTACACCTGTCAGCAAGAAATGAAAGAAAACTACACTACTTACTGTAAATTTGTGATTCAACTGGACCAAACAGCACTATATTCTTACTGAGAACAAAGGCAAGGATCAGTCACTGCAGACATATTTTAAGTAAACCTAAATAAAATAGACCTAGGTCATATAGGTTATAGGTTAAAATGAAAAATGTATTAATTGTATCACACTTTGAATGGTTATGGGATGGACTATTTAATCTGTGTACATTGTTTACACTTTAATGAAATCAATTGTTTCTTTTAACAATGACAATAAATTAGTGATTTGTGAATCTTGTGAACAGAAATGTCAGTTTTGTTTCATTCCTCCACTATTGTAACTCGCCTCATATTTAGACTCCAAAATGTTCTGTCATCATCACATATTGACACAGGGACATCGCGCTGGGGGTGTTCTAAATGTACCTCTACGGCCGTTACCATGGTGACACAAGGCAAACACTATCAAAAACGATTTTAGGTTGTCTGAAAACTTGAGAAAAAATACAAAATGGATTTAAACGTCACTTTTTCAGGAGTCTGTGATCAGTTCGAGCGTTCATGGTCGTGTTCCAGTTAAGTCAGTTGTAACCCACACAAGTAAAAGTGCCCATCTCCTGTGACCACACCCACCAATAAGCCCGACACGCCATATTACCCAGAGTGCCTCTCACCACTTCCTGCTCTGATGCTCCTGCTACTGCTCACTGTGGCTGTGTGCTGGTCGTGCTCTGGAGTCGGCGTGCTCCGTGATTGCCGAGATATAAACCTCTACTACTACTGTTTTCTCCTTTTACTTCAACGTATTCAACCCTCCGCTCAGCGGTGAGTTATATTGAAAAAAAATCGCTCGTTCGAATCGTGTATGATCGCCCTGTAGCGCTATTTGGTCGCTCGGTAAATGCTAATGCTAACGCTAGTAGCGGCTAAGCTAGCGGGTGCCGCGAGTAAATATATTTACTCCCGTATTGATTAAATACGGACCAGACTTTAATTTCTGTTGTCGCCGAATTTATGGCCAAACCTTTAAACCTTAAAGGACACCTTAATTTATGTATTTTACACCCGTTTTGGTATTTATTTATTTGTTTGAATGCAATTAATGAATGTAGCTACATGATTTGTTATTGTTGCGCAACTGTTTATATGTCTTGAATGCCTTACTACTACTATTAATGCTATGGTAACCTACAATTGTGAAAGTTTAATACAAAACTGATTGTAATTTGTTTTTTCCTTTTTGACCTTGTGCAGGTCAGGTTTTTTTTTCCCCCTTCTCTTTGGTACAACCACAACTTCAACTCCTCAGCCTGAGTCTGTGATGGCGAGCTGTGACTACCCCACCTTGTGGTAGGAGATCGAACTAGACATACACTTTTTCAGGATCTTATCTTCAAGAAAAACTTTTAAAAACTTTGAACCTTAGTCAATGCGACTACTGGACTAAAACCCCCAAAGACTATATATGATCTCACAGGACTCTTACAAAACTGAAGTTGTTTGTTTGGTTGATTTTGTTTTTGTTTTGTTTGTAATGTTATATCTGTTTATTAATAATACATATATATATCCAAGGTATATATAAGTCTATATTATATTCATATATTCATATAATTATTATTGCCAACTTAAAAAAATATATAATACAATTTATCATATAAACTTTAATTTGTGTCTGCTCTTTCATTCACATACCCTATGGCTCTTCAAAGAATCTTCTTCTGAAACAACTTAATACTGCAGTCAGACCGCCTAGCCAACTACGCGTTACACAGTTCTTTATGGTCAGATTGTGTTCAAACTAAACTCAGATTAAAGTCTAAAATGAGTAACAGAGCTTCAGACAGAGCAGTGCCTACAGTTAGCGTCACAACCCATCAGCAGGAAAGTATCAACACACGACCAGTCACTGTTCTCGTCAGTGTTTTTCTTTGTTTACTCCTCTCTACATTATAAATACACACTGATATCAAACATGTGAAGCAAATATGAAATGATGGAACAAAGAAAAGTGTTAAATAAATCTAAATATGTTTTATATTTTAGATTCAAATCCTCACAGTGTCCTCCCTTTGCTTTGTCGACAGCGCTGCAAACCCTCGGCCTTCTCTCAATGAGCTTCGTGATGACGTCTCCTGAAATGGTTTTCACTTCCCCGCTGTGCCGTGTCAGGCAGGACATGTTCCAGGATATGGCATTAAATTGATCTGTCATCTCCCTGGAATAGTTAGAATAATAATACTTTTTAAATATTTGTTACTTAAATACTAATAATACTAATACTGCACTAATCGCCCTAAAAATACCTGCATAAATAATTACTGTGGTTTTACCAGAACTTTACTGCTACTGCGAGTACTAACAGCATTTTACTGCAATATGACTACTTCAAATATTCACTGATACTCCTGATATTTTAAATTACTACTTGTGTGTTTTACTATGATTTTTATTTATTTTTTTTACTACTGCTGCTCTAGGCCTACTACTCCTGCTGTTACTAATAGTACTACGTGTACTACTGCTAGTAATACTACTACTACTGTACTGCTACTACTACTACTAGTAATATGACTACTCAACTAATACTACTACAACTACTACTATAATACTACTACACTACAACTACTACTACTACTGCTACTACACTACTACTACGACTACTACTACTACTACTACTATTACTACTGCTGCTGCTACTACTACTATTACTACTGCTGCTACTACTACTACTATTACTACTGCTGCTACTACTACTACTATTACTACTGCTGCTACTACTACTACTATTACTACTGCTGCTACTACTACTACTATTACTACTGCTGCTACTACTACTACTATTACTACTGCTGCTACTACTACTACTATTACTACTGCTGCTACTACTACTACTACTACTACTGCTACTACTAGTACACTAACAATACGAATACTACTTCTAATACCACTACTAGTACTACTCTGCTACTACCACTACTACACTTATACTAATAGCCATATTATTACTCTACTACTACTACTACAAATACTGGTACTACTACTCTTAAAGGCAGTTGTGTGGAGTGTGGAGACAGAAGACATGTACTCAGTCTGTGTGAGAAAGAAAGATTTGTGGATTTAGATCAGAGGTTGGTAGAGTGGACAAAAATGTACTCAAGTAAGAGTAAAGTTACTTCAAAATAATATTAATGAAGTAGAAGTACACAGTAGTGGTCCAAGTAAGAGTAACTTAAACCTAAATCATATTTGGAGGAGCTGCAGAAACACAAATGTTCAAATCATTTCATTTTGTCAACATAAAGATTTTGTCACTTTAGACTTTAGACTCACAGTGAAGAGGAACCAACACTTAACTCAAGTAAGATACTGTTACACCTACAAATATATTACTCAAGTAGGAGTAAAAGTATGCTGCTGAAAAAGTACAATTTCTTTAAAAAGTAGCTCAAGTAAATGTACCTGAGTGCAACACACCTCTGATTTAGACAGACAGTGTGGACAGAGTAACAAGGATGAGCTCGTAAAGTCATATAAGTGATGTTAAAATTAGTGCTGTCAGGCGATTAAAAAAATTGAGAGATTAATTAATTATGATCTGTAATTAATTAATCTAATTAATCTCTTTTTAATCTCACCTAAAAATTGCTGAGAAAAGCTTCAACTTGAGGTATTTTCATTTAAATTCATTATTACATTATTATTATTTCATATAAACCATGAACACTCTAGAGCCACATCAGCTCGTTTGAAATTATAATGTGTTCAATGCTGATTTGCGCAAGTCTCACAGAAACGAAACTTAAAAACCGCATGGCTCATTTGCATAAACTAAGGGAGAAAAAAAAAAAAGCTCTTGTGTCGCTGATGCGGTTCAGCTTCTGTGGGACTGAAGGACACGACTCAGTGGAATATGAGTGTTCTTTCTGTGACAGAGTGTTGAAGGTGAAAGTGAGTCTGTTCTGTGTTTGTGTCGTGATGTTTTCAGAGATCAGACGTGTGCAGTTTTATCGCAGATGCGGCGAGAACGAGAAAAGAAAATCACAATTGTTTGCGGATGCGATGTGTTATTGTCCCAACAACACATAAAAAACAGATTTTATAATAAGGCAACTCGCGTACAGAAACGGTAA
>NW_026571515.1:5758138-5795620 GCF_026225935.1 Boleophthalmus pectinirostris | reverse complement strand
TACTACTACTACTACTACTACTACTACTACTACTACTACTACTACTACTACTACTACTACTACTACTACTACTACTACTACTAACTACTACTACTACTACTACTATAGCCTACTACTACTACTAAACTACTACTACTACTACTACTACAGTACTACTACTACTACTACTACTACTACTACTACTACTACTACTACTACTACTACTACTACTGTGTGTTTTGTCTGAACACATTTGCTGTAACTTTAAGACTTTGAGTCCAACTTGTTTCTCTGTGGTCGACTTCACTGTTTACCAAATGTTTCCCTGGTCATTCTTTTGTGGACTGTATTGATTTCAGTCATATGTTTCCCCACTATAACAGAGTCTTCTTCTACACACATCACTGTGTTGATGTGGTGTGTGGAGTGGAGTCTAACCAGGGAATGGGGAGGAGCTTCACCTCAGTGTTACACAAGAGAAATGAAAGTGAAACTTAGAGAGCAGCTGCCTGTCGACAGTCTCTGATCTACACAGAGTTCACCTGACGTCTTCTGAGCTTGGAAAACAGATTCACACATTCAGTGAGTACAAGTGAAACATGTTTAAATGTTACTCTGAATTATCTGTCAAAGTTAACTGTTTGTTTAACTTCTATAACTAAAATGTCTGTAGAAAACTTCTGTCTCTGGGTTTAGCTTTAGCCTCCCACAATGAAGCTGTTTCTTGTCGACTGCTGTAAATCCTGCTCCTGCCACTAACTGTAAATGTTTCTCTGTGGTGTTCCACAGCTGCTTCTACTATTACTACTGTCACTCCACATACTGTTACTATTACTGCACAAATACACCTACAAAGGCCATTGGCTCTAAAATGTGGCCATATCGGCTTGTCAAAGCCTGATCCCGTCAGATCTCAGAAACTAAACAAGTCCAGGCCTGGTTCGTACTTGGATGGGAGACACTGGGAATTAAAGGTGCCACAGTGGAGGCGCCAGTGGCAAAACTGTCGTTGTGTCCTTAGGCAAGACACTTCACCCACATTGCCTAGTATGAGAGTGGAGTGTGCATGAGTGATGGTGGTGGTCGAGGGGCCGATGGGGCAGATTGGCAGCCTCGCTTCCATCAGTCTGCTCCAGGGCAGCTGTGGCTACAGTAGTAGTTTACCACCACTGAGTGTGGAGTGACTGGATAATGAACTGTAAAGCTCTTTGGGTATCTTTAAAGGTGCTATATAAATACATTGATTAATTAATTAATTAAATCATTCATTCATTAAAACACAGGACGTCTCTCTCTGTTGTGTCACAGAAATGGCGTCTGTCAGCTGTGTTCTGTCTGAAGACCAGCTCCTGTGCTCCATCTGTCTGGAGGTCTTCACTGACCCTGTCTCCACTTCCTGTGGACACAGCTTCTGCAAAACCTGCATCTATCAGCACTGGGACCACAGCGAGCAGTACCAGTGTCCAGTCTGTAAGGAGGACTTCAGCTCCAGACCTCAACTAAAAACCAACACTTTTATGTCTGAGATGGTCTCCCAGTTCAGAGGACCTCAAGAGGAACCAGACCACGAGGAGTCACAGGACTCGTCTGAAGCAGGAGGTGTTCCCTGTGACATGTGCTCTGAACCCAGACTCAGGGCGGTCAAGTCCTGCCTGGTCTGTCTGGCCTCCTACTGCCCCACTCACCTGGAGCCTCACCGGAGCACCGCCCGCCTCCAACGACACCACCTCATCTGCCCCGTGGAGAACCTGGAGGAGCGCATCTGCCAAGAGCACGACAAACTTCTGGAGCTGTTCTGTAAAACAGAGAAGAAGTTCATCTGTCTGCAGTGCACCTTCTCTCAGCACAAAGACCACCCTGCAGTGCCCCTCAAAGAGGAGTGTGAGAGACAGCAGGCAGAGCTGGAGACACTGGTGAAACAAAGGCGACAGAAGATCCAGGACATCCAGGACTCTGTGAAGGTTAACAACAAGAACGCTGATCTGGAGATGGCTGAGGGGGTTAAAGTCTTCACAGATTTGATGGAGTGTGTTCAGAAGAGTCTGGACCAGTTCAAAGAGAGAATCACAGGAGATCAGAAGAAGGTGGAGGACAGGGCCTCAGAGCTGATAGAGAAGTTAGAGCAGGAGATCTGTGTCCTGCAGCAGAGAAGAGCTGACATGAAGCTGGTTTCTGAGGACCACTTCAGTTTTATCCAGACCTTCTCCTCAGTGAAACCTGCTCCAGAGCTGGAGGACTGGACACAAGTGAAGGTTTCTCCTCAGTCGTACGATGGTCTCGTAGCTCAAGCTGTGTCTGAGCTGGAGAAGACTCTTGTTCCACAGATAAAGAAGGTTTCTGAGGCCGAGTTGAGGAGAGTGCAGCAGTATGAAGTGGACGTGACTCTGGATCCTGACACAGTTCATCCAAATCTGGTCTTGTCTCATGATAATAAACAGGTTAAATACAAGAAAGTGATGATGAATTATCCAGATGTACCACAGAGATTTTCTACAACAGCCTGTGTTTTAGGGAAACAGAAGTTCTCTTCAGGGAGGTCCTACTTCCAGGTTCAGGTCAAAGGAAAGATCTGGTTTTTAGGAGTGGCCAGAGAATCAGTGGAGAGAAAGGGAACAGTTACTCTTAATCCACAGAGTGGATACTGGACAATTAGACTGGTGGATGATCAGTATAAAGCTTGTGCTGGTCCTCCCATCCCTCTGTCCCTGAGGACCAATCCTGAGACTGTGGGGGTCTTTGTGGATCATGACCAGGGTCTGGTCTCTTTTTATGATGTGGACAGTGCAGACCTGCTCTACTCTTTCACTCACTGCTCTTTCTCTGGGAACATCCTACCATTTTTTTCACCAGAGTTTAATAGTAAAAATATTGATAAATCAGCTCCTCTGAGAATTACACCTGTCAAAAAGAGTAAAGAATGATACTCACACAGACAAATAAGAACATCTACAATATTAGATCATTCATTTGTCCTCAACTTGGAATAAACTGCACTACATTCTTACTGAAAACAAAGACAAGGATCAGTTGCTACAGACATATATCTATATGTGTAAACTTAAATAAAATAGGCCTATGTCATACAGGTGATAAGTTAAAATGAAAAATGGATTACTAATTGTATCACACTTTGAATGTTTATGGAATGGACAATTTAATTTGTTTACATTTTAATACAATCTATTGTTTCTTTTAACAATAACAATTAATTAGTGATTTGTGAATCTTGTGAACAGAAATGTCAGTTTTGTTTCATTGTTTTAACTCAATATTTACAGAGATATTAACTTTATCCTTCACAAAATGATTCATCATCACCTATTGATACAGTGACGTCGCACTAAAACCTGAACAGTCTGAACATGTGAGACAGACTCTTCTGTGACACTTTAAATCCAGACTCAAAACATTTCTGTTTAACTGTGCAAATAACTGAAAGGTTTTCATTCCGCACTCTTCTCTCCAATTTATGTCTCTCTTTTTTAATTTTAATCTTCATGATTATTTATGTTTTGATTTGTTTTTATTATGATTTTAATGTATTAATTATTCTGTAAAGCACTTTAAATTACTTTGTGTACGAATTGTGCTGTACAAATAAACTTGCCTTGCCTTACACTGGGGGTGTTCTAAATGTACCTCTATGGCCGTTACCATGGTGAAAATACCAGATTTGTGCTTTATTTAAAGTTTAGTCCTTCAGATTATAAATTGTCCTGACAGTTACTCTTTAACTTGTTTCTCCTTTTTTCCCCAGTCTTGATTTATTTTTCTTGGATCAGTTTGTACCTCTACTTGGGTAATATTAGTTTCAAGTAACGTTACTTTTAGTACAGTTTTTGGCTAGTTCGCCACCTCTGCTTGTCAGTGGTGGAAAAGTACTCAATTTTGTTACTTAAGTAAAAGTACAGATACCAAAGCAACAGAAATACTAAAGTAAAACTACTTGTATTTAAAGAGTTAAAAGTAAAAGAATTTTGTGCAGCTTGCGATCTAAAAAGCTTCAAATGTAGTGATTTTGATACAGATTTGTGTTGAATTTTGTCCAACAGCAACAAATGAATATTTTTTTTGCTAGTTTTTAGTTGTTTATTTTTGTTTGCTCAAACTACAAACGTGTCTTTTCAGCAGGTCTCAGACAATAATACAAATACTTTTACTTTTCAGTCCAGTTCAAAAATGTAGTGGAGTAGATGTAATGAAATAAAACAAAAAAATATCCAGTTTAAAAATCTACTTAGGTACAGGTACCTACATGTTTAAAGGGCTATATTACACTATTTTCTGATCAGTGTTATAATGTTGTTTCCTCATCACAAACTGACCTGGAGTCGTGTTTTTTGTTTCATTCACACAAACAATATTTATCACACAAATCATGCATATTTAGGCTGAGTTCTTCTCCCAAACAAAAAACACTCTGTTCCACATTGTTCTTCACTTCACTAGAATAATTCGGATGATTTTAGCCCTGGAATTGCCCATTTCTACTAAACAAAAGGTCAAATATAGCTGTTAATAACACAGGATTACTCAAACATGTGAATGAAACAAAACACAACCAAACTGATCAGACCTGTCCATCACGAGGGAGACAGGAGCAGGTTACAGCGCTACGCCAAATTACAGTTCAGATCTGTGGAGAGTTGTCCCTGTTCACAGAAGGAGTTATTGTATTTTTGAACCTTTAAAGCGCACGTGAGTCAATTTTGAGTAATACAGGAAATGTAAGTACTGCACTTTCAATACTTTAACTTACTGTGACGTTCCACCGCTGATTACTGTGTCTTATCAGCTTCACCGTGTGGACTCTGTGGACGTATATGTGGTCTCTGGTCTCATTCCCACGGTCTTTCGGTGCTGGGAGCCTGAATAAGTTTGAACAGTGGCGCGGAGAGCTCAGGTCAGCCAGGATTAGCACAGGAAGACTCCACAGCGCTAAGTTAACATCCGCAGGCTCGCTGTTTTTGTAGTTTTTGTAGCACAGACCAATGCACTCGTCTGTGTTCTTCGGCTTTGTCCGGGGAAAAGAGAACACCGCACATATTCAGTGACAAACGGTGGTATACAGCATTTTAAGTGTTACTACATACAAATATAATAATGTTATAATTTCTGTACTTGTTATAGCTACTTTAATTTATGGTCTCGGTCAAGCAGAAGTAAACAACAAGGCCAAAAATTCAAGTTAATGCATCTGATATAAAAATGTATTGAACAGATACATATGTACTCTAGTTTATGAAACTGTTGACCTTTTTTCTGTACCATTTTTGGTTCTAAAGTTACATATGTTTTAAACAGACCATGTATGAAACATGGAACAAAAATTATTTCCCAATTTTCAAAGACCTGCAAATCATGTAAATAAATGGATGTATTTCATCATATCTTGTGTTATTCCATCTTTGAACTGTTGATGAAGGTACATGATTTTTTCAAAAAAAATGTATTTAAAATGATAAAAATTAGCTTGGAAGGACTGACATATTTTATAGAAACAGTTTCCTTTCATTTTGAAGTAATATTAAAGTATTCGGAAGAAAAAAGTTGACAAATTATGTAAAATCCTGCACCTTCTACTTGTTTGCACAATTTTCCCTCCGTTACTTTTCCCTCCGTTACCATGACCTTTCTTAATAAAAAAAAAATGACTCAAAAAGTAAGAGGTTTTTCAACCTAATCTTGTACCATATGGTAGAAAACTATATGAAGCAAATATTCAAACCAGTTTGTTAAGGATATGTAAGTGAGAACCAAGAGTTATCACTGTTTGTATTTATTGCCCAAAAACGTGCTGCATATTTCATTCCCTCCGTTACCAACATGAGTTTTAAAAAATTTTTGTCAACAACTTGAAAGAATATCACAGGTTTAACTTGACCCTGTTGGAGTGTAACTCTTTCCTACATTCTGATACTTTACTTATTTCAATAGTCCCTCTAGTTTCTGAATAAGAGACATTTGAAAGTCAAAAATCTGCCCGTTTCCCTCCGTTACCGCTTGACCGGACCCTTATTTGTCTACTTAACTACATTTGTGTTATGTTTCCAACTCTTATTGGAGTTTTGTAGAAATAAAATTCTTCAATGTTCAATTTTACAATGTTAAAAAAGACATATTGTGTTTGTGTCTGCTCTATATAGTTATATTCTATCACAACCGTGGATCATTATGTTACAATTTGGACATTTTAAATCACAATATTCATCTAAAATCACTTAATAAAAGAACCAAGTTCACTGACTGCCAGGTTAGAAAACGCAGGTGCCCAATGGGAGCTGACGTTGCCGTAAACACAAAGAGATTCTTACGTGTATCACCGATTAAGAAAATAAAAACTACAGAGCAGTGAGAGGGTAAATGAAAAGGGGAAACAACAATAACATGGCTACAAGATCTGAAAAGGCAATTTTGTATAACAGAAAAAAATAAATAAAAGTTTCGAAGTTTGTGTGGCTGATGTTGGAAAAATCTATTTCAAGGTGCATTGTGTAGCTTTTGTGGGAGTCTGTCAAATCTTGTTCTCCGTGGAGATGTGATTGCTTTGGAATGTTTCACAGTATGGCATTAAACCTTTCTATCTTCATGGAGACCAAACCAGACAGTTACAGGTCAGATCTGTGGAGAGCTGACCCCGCTCACAGCCAGAATGCCTGTTTTTCTAGGTATTTTGAGCTATAAAACCATCTGCAATTGAGTAAAGTAGAGCTGTTTAAAGTCATACTGTGGAACATTCAAGGCAGAGCATTGGCATATCCATAGAAACAAACAGGTGATAAACCGTGTATCATTTGTTCATCCGTTTTTCAATATAAAACTAAAAATTTTAAAACAAAAACCATACATTTTCTTCATTATTTGTCTCCAAAACCAAAAAGTTTTTGATTTTGTGTTTAAATGACGAATGGAAAAAAACGGATAATGGCCGTTTCCCGTTTACGTGACTTCCGTGACTGCGGGAGGCTGTGGGGCTTCTGTCATTTCACTTTTCTTTGGTAAGATTGTGCATTATTTGGATTTCATAGACAAGCATAAATACAAAGTGTAGATTGTGCAGAGTCGAGTCTCAGGTCTGATCTGATTCTGGTCTGGTTCCTGTTTTGTCCAGTTCATTAAGTTTACTAAATTACACATTCCAAGACCAGACTGTGAAAAGTAAAGATTTTCAACAATGATGGTTCATGGTTAGGAAAGTTAATAAATTAAAACTTTGGACATTTGATTTTTCACAAGTTCAACCCAAATACTACACATGAAATCAACACAATCTGTTCCCCCCACATCCTGGATCTTATTCTTTACTCTTAGTTCATTTTATAAAGTATAATGTATCTGCAGATGCTCAAAATCAAAGGACTCGGACTTGGGGGCAAAAAAAAGTGACTGGAACATCCCTCCTACATACATTAAAATGAAATACATGTGTAGAAAACTAAAATACAGTGTATTTCAAAAATGATTTAAAATTTGATTTAAAAAAATAGATCAGTCTAACACTCAGTCTTTAACACTGAAAATAGTGGATGCATATGTACAATTTACACCTTTACAGTGAGTGTGTTTACATGCACATCAATAACCCGGTTATGATCAGGTTTTTTGAGTATCCCGGTTTCTTCATGGTGCATGTATACGCAGTATCCTGGTTTCAGTATCCCGGTTATTAGAAACCGGGATACTGTAGCTGGTATTTTCCGATAGTACCCGGGATACTGTGGCATGTAAATGCAGTATCCCGGTTACAAACACTTTCCAGTCTTTTCACCACAACAGTAGCGACATAAATAAAGTGACCAACATAAATAAAGTGACCACACGAGTGAAATGACTGTAAATGACTGACAGTCTGCACTGACGTGAATGACTGTAAATGTACGACCTGCACATGTACGCTGACCTGCACAACTGCACTGTACACCTGCACATGTACAGTCTGCACTCGTACGACCTGCACTCGTGCGACCTGCACTCGTGTGATCGCTGCAAAACTAAAACATGAACTATCTCCTGTACTGTAAACACACAGAACAGACTCACCATCATCAGCACCTCTTCTGTCACAGAAAGAACACACATAATCCACAGAGTCGTGTCATTTAGTCCAAAAGAAGCTGATCGCATCAGCGACACAAGGAGCAGCTGTTTTTATCACCGCTAACAGTTTATGCTAATTAGCGTAAGTTTTGTTTCTGTAACACGTAAACAAATGTGATCAGAGCTGAATGATCTGATCAAACGAGCTGATGTGTCTACAGTGGTTCTGGTTTATATGTTGTAAAGTTTAGTTTATTTATGCAGAAGATTTTAATGAAGAATCTGTTGGTTTGATGTGTGCAGTGGATTGTGGGAGATCTCGTAGCTCCTTAGCTTCTTATGCTAAAGGAGCTCACGGTTTGTATTTTTCCTGGTTTATTAAATTGATTTAAATTAATTTTTGAGCTTGTGCATTTGTAAGATTATGTCAAGAAACCGGGATACTCCATTTGATCATGTACACGCGAATATGAGTGTCTCGGTTTCTCAGTGCGCATGTAAACGCAGTAACCGGAATACTGACATAACCGGGATATGGCTAATAACCGGGATACTGATGTGCATGTATACGCACTCACTGTTAAAATGAACACTGCCATTGTTAATTTACCACTTGCAGTTTTGCCGAGTAGTTCAGTGTTTTGTTATTTTTTTTGTGTTGGAGCTGGCGATGCTTTCAAGTGCAAGTCTCAGAGGAGTAAATGTGAGCACCAGACTTTGAAGTGTAAACTACAGTGTTTTTAAGAGTACGTTCTGAAATATTAATAATTACAGCAGGGGGCAGATCTAAAGGAGAGAGCAAAAGAATCAATACATGGAATACGATTGAAGGAGCAGAAGATCTTACTGGAATTTTGTAGAAACAACAACTAGCATGCTAAGAGCGCACCAGCATTACTTCAAGGTTCAAGGTAAAAAGCAATTTATAATAGGAGCAGACTGCACACAGAGATCTCATTTTACCCTAGAAACTGCACTACTGACACTTTACAGCTGAGATCATCAGCGTTTTTCAGTCATTCTCAGCGTTTTGTTGAAAATCAAACTCCTAAACACGACCATGAACGCTCGTATTGATCACAGGCTCCTGAAAATGTGCTGTTTAAAACCACTTACCATCCACCCGCCCGCCGGCGGGCGATTTTCCAATAAAAAATGTTCACTCTGTATATTCACCTTCATTATTGTTTTCACTACTGGCGTGCCATACATCGTTTGAAAGCTTAATTTATCAATAAAACAACCATATCATTCATTTTATGCCGTACAACGAGCCCGAATTTATGTGAATTTAAAATTCACATCATAAACAAAGAATAAGATACGCGTTTCTTACCTTTGAGCCGGTTCTGTCGGTCCAAAACGCGTTAAATCCATGAAAAGTTGTACTCAGTAAATCCGTAATAATCCACAGAAAAAGAATATCAAGTTGTTTTTCCAAAAAATAATTCCATGTGGGGAAATAATCCAGAAAATTGTCGTCCGTATGAGTGGATGAATCCGTGAATGAAAATATTATGTCTCTTCTCCGCCTCTTCTCCCGCTCTCACTTCCCTTTCTCTCCCGCTCTTGGGTACGCTTGTTTTCCTCACACTCTTAGCTTCAAAATGAGACCCTCCCCGCTGTTGTCGGTGGCGGGGTTTAGGTGGGATAAGCCGCTGAAGAAGCTAACGCACCCACCTACTTCCTGGCTTTACGCACGCGTCATCAGTTTGTTTACGGGAAATCTCTTCAGTCATTGGATCTTCCAGAAAGTGATTGACATATTGTTTTAGCCTATCACCAGAGCTTTCAAACGGTGGGTGGGACATTCAGATTGTATTGGAAACGGACCCTGTGTTTATACGCGCAGCCGAGAGGGACACAGAGAGAGACACAGAGAGCAGTGTGGCAGTGCAGAACTGCCAGTTGGAAGACAATTTTGGCTACTTTTAGTTTTTTTTCTTGAGAAAACATGCCTAAAGCTCAGAAGAATTAGTATTATAATAATAACAATTATTATTATTATTATATTATTATTATTATTTTGGCACAAATCTGGCAATCTTGTGCCGAATTGTCATTTTGTTTACACAAAGGCTCACAGCATCAAAACCCTTTGTCCTAGAGATCTGAAATTCTACACAGTTGTTGCCAACAACTTGAACAATGAGTGTAGTGAGTCACAAATGCCTAGCATGAAGTATGACCAAGCTAAGGCCTTTATTTTTTTCAATTGTTTTTTCGAAGCAAAAAATTTTTTAATTGACTGTACTGTAGGTTAGGCAGCACTCACAGTCTTCATGTACATATCTACAGAAACTAGAAGGCCTAAGCTTTAAAATGGTGCCTCACACAAGCATGTGGGTTCTAAGGTTTTCTTTTAATAAGCTATGGCATTTGGGTATGTCTTACCATTGTGCACACACCAAAATGAGGCGGGTGGTAACAGGTTAAATCTATTTGTGTTTTTTTCTTGAACTTTTGTGACGGTGTTTGCCAATGTTTGCATGATGTGACCGCAACGTATCAACACTGAGGCGAAAACAAATTTTACTTTGTCATATGAAAAATGTCAGACTGTTTAAAATAAACAATATTCCATTTATTCACGAACAGAGAAGAAATCCAGTCTTTGTTTGCAGTTGTGAAATACACAAGTTACTCTAGCAGGGGCGTCAAACTCAAATTCACAGAGGCCAAAATTAAAAACTGGGACAAAGTTGTGGGTCAAACTAAATATTTATTGAAAAATGCAGGTTTTCTCTTCTTTCGAGATATGTCATGTTAAACCTTTTCTTAGTAAAATAAATGTTTAATAATAGTTTTGGTAACACTTTCTAATAACTACACCTTACTTAGCCTTAATAAAGCATGAACAAAGACTTAATTAATAATGAACAAAGATTTAATTCATAATGATTCACGCTTAGTAAATGCTTAATAAAGCATAATTAGTCTTCACTTTAGAAAATCTCTCAAAAAGACTTAACTAACAGATAACAGCTGCCTGAATTATCATTGCATTGTATTATTAATAAATCATTCTCTCATGGTTTACTAATGATTAATAAATGCACAAATGGTTAGTTCATGAGTAATTAAGTATGAAATAATTATGAGTAACTATTTACAGCACAAGCAAATTAAGTCCAAGTGCGAATTAAGGTAGTAATTAAGTAGTTAATAAGCGTGAATTATTATTAATTAAGTCTTTGTTCATTATTAATTAAGCCTTTGTTCATGCTTTATTACGGCTAAATAAATTGTAGTTATTATAAAGTGTTACCGTAGTTTTGCTTAAACATTGAATCCAGAACAAGCAGACTATAAAATAAGAACAACATTTTAAATCAGGGGTGTCAAACATGCGGCCCGGGGCTGGATCCGGCCCTCCAAGACCTTTAATCTGGCTCTCGGCTGATTTTACTAAAATATTTTGATTATATTTTCTATTAAAATCTTGGTAATTTTCTGTGGTGTTTATCACAGCAGCGTCTCCAGCGTCTCTGTACGTGGCCCCTCCCACCAGAGCAGCACAAATGAAGACTTGTCTCTTTCCAAACGCTCTTAAAGGACGATCGTTTTGACTGTTGACCGTGACACCCTCATCAGAAAAATGTCCAACATGAGAAAACTGACTTATTCCTATTTGCATACAAGTTAACGTTAAAACATTGTGTTGTTGTGTTGTTTCTTAAAGTTTCAGGTTGTTCATAATATTGTAATATTTTGTAAAAGAAAGAGTTCATCAATTAAAAAAGATTTGTGTTTCTCTGCCCAAATATTTGAACTTGTTGTTATTTTTGGGGTTTATATGCCATGAGTTTTCTGATCCAGCCCTTTTGGGATCAAAGTCCGTTGGATACGACCCCCGGACCAAAATGAGTGAACAAAAATCACAGGCAATTGTAAAAAAAAAACGGTCAGAAATACGTAAAGGTGTAACTTTTCTGGTGGAGGGTCCGTCAAAAGCTTTTCTCCGTGGAGATGTTGTTGCTTTGTCTGGAATGTTTCACAGTATGGCATTCTCTACATTCATGGAGACCAAACCGGACCAAGTTACGGGTCAGATCTGCGGAGAGGCGACCCCGCTCACAGTCAGAATCCCTGCTTTTCAAGGCGTTTTTGAGCTGTAAAACCTCCTGTAATTCAACACATGTAAAGTAGAGGTGTTTAAAGTCGTACTGTGGAACATTTAACATCCATCCATAGAAACAAGCACCGGGAAAGTTACACAGTGCACCTTTAATAAGCTGTTCCACCTGTGTCATTCACTGAAACCACATTATCGTTTGTCGTTTGTCTTTGCTTAGTGTGAGGAAAACGTGAAAAGGTTAAAGTGTGTGTGTTTGTCGAAGGAGGCTCCAGAGAAAAGAGTGAAGGAGAAAGAGAAACAGGGAGAGAGAGAAAGAGGGAGAGAGAGAAAATGTAAAGAATGAACGTGGGACTGAAAGAAAAATGGGGAGATGAAAGAGGGAGAAGGATAAAAAGCAGAGGGAGAGATGACAAATGAGAGAGGGAGAGAGGAAGGAAGGAGATAGGAGAAGTGAGAGAGAGGAGGAAGAAAGGAGAGAGAGAGAAAGAGAGAGAGAGAGAGAGAGAGGGAGGGAGGAAGAAAGGAGAGATAAAAGAGGGAGGAGGAAGAAAATGGAGAGAGGAGAAATGGGGGTTGAGAGAGGGAGGAGGGAAGAAGTGAGAGATGAGAGTGGTAGGAAGGAAGAAAGAAAGAGATAGCAGAAGTGAGAGAGGGAGGAAGGAAGGAATAAGAGAGGAGAGAGAGAGGGTGGAATAAGAAAGGAGAGGGTAGAGATGACAGAGGGGGGGGGAATAAAGGAGAGGGAGAGTTAAAAGAGGGAGGAGGAAGAAAACGAAGAGAGGAGAAATGAGAGAGAGGGAGGAAGGAAGGAAGGAAGGAAGACAGGATACAGGACAGGTTAGAGAGGGAGGAAGGAAAGCAAGAGAGGAGAGATGAAAGAGAGAGGAGGAAGGAAGGATGGATAGATGTAGAGATGGAGGAGGAAGAGAGGAGAGACAGGAGAGGGACAGATAAAAGAGGAAGGAGGAAGACCGGAGAGCTGAGGGACGGAGGATGAAGGAAACAGGGAGAGAGAGGAGGGAAGGAAGGTGAGGGAGAGAGAGAGGAGGAAGGAAGGAGAGATGAGGAAGGAAGAAAACAGGAAGATAGGAGAAATGAGAAAGGAAAGAAAGAAAGGAGATGGGAGAGGTGAGAGAGGGAGGGAGGAAGGAAGGATGGATGGAGAGAAGAGAGATGTAGAGAGAGTGGAGGAAGGAAAGGAGAGGGAGAGAGGAGAGTTAAGAGATGGAGGAGGAAGAGAGGAAAGAGGGAGGAAGAAAAGAGGAGAGATGAGAGAGGGAGGGAGGAAGGAAAGGGAGAGATAAAAGAGGGAGGAGGAAGAAAGGAGAGGTGAGGCCGGGAGGAGGAAGAAAACCGGGAGAGATGAGAAATGAGAGAGAGGAAGGAAGGAAGGAAGGAAGGAAGAAAGGAGATAGGAGAGATTAAAGAGGGAGGAAGGAAGGAAAGAAAAAGAAGAGAGATGAGAGAGGAAGGAGGAAGGAAGGAGAGATGAGAGAAGGAGAAAGAAACGAGAGCGAGAGAGAAGAGATATGAGGAGAAGAGGAAGGAAAGGATGTAAAACACTCCATTCCACCTTGTGATGTCACGTGGTAATACAGGAAGCACAACTCCAGGCCTGTTTTTGAGGAGTTAACAACATTCTAACACAACTTAAAACTTACAAGAATCCATTTTGAGTAACACAGGACCTTTAAAATCCTCAAACACTAAAAATACCCACGAAAATGTTGAGTGTTTGACATTGACACCTCCGCTCACACACTTCCTCTGGTCATGTGAGGCGCCCGGCTGAGATTTGGAGCTGATCATTTATTCATCACGTATCGATTTGTTTGTGCAGCAGCGCCGCCCTGTCAGTCTGAACAGGCTCCTTTGTGCTCCGGACCGGCTCTGAAACGAACACCACGTCTGATTCTCTACAAAGGCTGGAAAAAAATTATTATTCGTTGAAAATTAAAGGCACGGGAAGATTTTGATGTTTCAGAATTAAGACCTATGGGCCCGGTCAAGCAGAAGTAAACAACAAGGCCAAAAATTCAAGTTAATGCATCTGATATAAAAATTTATTGAACAGATACATATGTCTCTAGTTTATGAAACTGTTGACCTTTTTTCTGTTCCATTTTTGGTTCTACAGTTCCATACGTTTTAAACAGACCATGTATGAAACATGGAACAAAAATTATTTCCCAAATTTCAAAGACCTGCAAATCATGTAAATAAACTGATGTATTTCATCATATCTTGTGTTATTCCATCTTTGAACTGTTGATGAAGGTACATGATTAAAAAAAAAAAAAAAGGTATTTAAAATGATAAAAAGTTTGCTTGGAAGGACTGACATATTTTATAGAAATAGTTTCCTTTCATTTTGAAGTAATATTAAAGTATTCAGAAGAAAAAAGCTGATAAATTATGTAAAATCCTGCACCTTCTACTTGTTTGCACACTTTTCCCTCCGTTACTTTTCCCTCCGTTACCATGACCTTTCTTAATAAAAAATCTCATTACTCAAAAAGTAAGAGGTTTTTCAACCTAATCTTGTACCATATGGTAGAAAACTATATGAAGCAAATATTCAAACCAGTTTGTTAAGGATATGTAAGTGAGAACCAAGAGTTATCACTGTTTGGATTTATTGCCCAAAAAGTGCTGCATATTTCATTCCCTCTGTTACCGACATGAGTTTTTAAAATTTTTGTCAACAACTTGAAAGAATATCACAGGTTTAACTTTACCCTGTTGGAGTGTAACTCTTTCCTACATTCTGATACTTTACTTATTTCAATAGTTCCTCTAGTTTCTGAATAAGAGACATTTGAATGTCAAAAATCTGCCCCTGTTTCCCTCCGTTACCGCTTGACCGGACCCATAAATATAGGCCTGTAAAGATGACAGATTTTGCTGGATGATTAATTGACCAAGAATTTATTGTGATAAACGATAATATTGACATTTTTTGAGACCATTTTAAACTAATATAATGACCATGGAATAAAAATGCAAATACATCCTCTCAATGATCAATAAACTTGACTTTTTAAAGAACATTTAACACTGGAACTGCAAGACAACCAAAAACAACAGGCCTAAATAAAACAGACTTAACACAGGACTAGTCTAGTGTGTCTGGCTCACAGCAAGGACTTGTTAACATAAATGCACTTGAATAAACCATTGCTGAACCAAATCCAACCAAAGCAATAGATAAAATGTATTATTAAGTCTCTGTAACAAAATTGCCCTTAAAAGTGATTTTAGTCTTACATTGGAATATAGTGGCTTCTCTCTCTGTGGCTGCTGCTGTGACCCTCGACATTTTGGTCATTTAAGTGTTCGTATTTACCCGCGACACAGGATCCTGTTTGGTTAAAATAAAATGTTTGTCCCCTGAGGAAAGCTACAGGCTGAAACGCGTCGGGACCGTAAATGAATAAAAGCATTTTATTTTAACCAGTGAGTGCCTTGGGTTTTTTGCATCTTTAAAGAAAACAGAATAAGTTTTAAAAAACACTTCCTTAGTTCTGTCCTCTTTCCCTCTCTTCCAGTCGCACATACCTGAAAAATCCAAATCATTTACGTCTCCCTTTCCCTTTCTTCATCATCCTGCTCCTCCTCCCTCTGTCCACCGCAGCAGCAGAACCCTCAGCCTCTCCATCTCCTCCTCTTCCCCACTAATAACAAATCTTATCAAACTCTCCCTTTATCACTTTATCACTTTATGCATTACTCACTGTACTCCTATCAGTTGTTTGTATTTACTGTTCTAATCTAATCCACTTTAGCACATTTCATCAACAAAACCGTTTCCAAAGTGTCGCATACATCTGGGTCCAGTCAAGCAGTAACGGAGGGAAACAGGGGCAGATTTTTGACATTCAAATGTCTCTTATTCAGAAACTAGAGGGACTATTGAAATAAGTAAAGTATCAGAATGTAGGAAAGAGTTACACTCCAACAGGGTCAAGTTAAACCTGTGATATTCTTTCAAGTTGTTGACAAAAAATTTAAAAACTCATGTCGGTAACGGAGGGAATGAAATATGCAGCACTTTTTGGGCAATAAATACAAACAGTGATAACTCTTGGTTCTCACTTACATATCCTTAACAAACTGGTTTGAATATTTGCTTCATATAGTTTTCTACCATATGGTACAAGATTAGGTTGAAAAACCTCTTACTTTTTGAGTAATGAGATTTTTTTATTAAGAAAGGTCATGGTAACGAAGGGAAAAATAACAGAGGGAAAATTGTGCAAACAAGTAGAAGGTGCATGATTTTGCACAATTTGTCAGCTTTTTCCTTCCGAATACTTTAAAGGGATAATTATTTTTTTTTTGACATGAATCTGTATGTCATCCCCGTGAGCAGTGTTGTGCATCCACACTGACTTACCCCCGACAGCGTCTGGTGAGCCGAGATACTGGCCGTTTTCAGTGCTGACGAAAGTAGTCCGGCAAGTTGTCTGGGGACATTAAAATAAAGCGTTTTTCTTCTCAAAACAATCTGTGTTCAAAAGAGTGATACATTTGCATCACAAAACCATCGTCCTCCAAAAAGTCAGACCTCATAATCACTTGGCACTATTTTCTCTCTGTTCGTATCACTACGCGCTTCCGCCAGGTGACAGCCGTGCCTGGTTCACAGCCTGGATAATCAAGAGTTCGCACCATTTTTTAGTTATATTCTTATGTATCTTATACAAGCTTATATACTTATCACTCTAGCTCTGACATTAGCAGTGTTTACGTGCTCAGACCGCTGCGACGTGAGAGAGCTAAACAACTGAAGAAAGTGATGGATCCGTGCGCGGCTGTCACCTGGCGGAAGCGCGCAGTGATACGAATGGAGAGAAAATAGTGCCAAGCGATTATGAGGTCTGACTTTTTGGAGGACGATGGTTTTGTGATGCAAATATATCACTCTTTTGAACACAGATGTTTTGAGAAGAAAAACGTTTTATTTTAATGTCCCCAGACAACTTGCCGGACTACTTTCGTCAGCACTGAAAACGGCCAGTATCTCGGCTCACCAGACGCTGTCGGGGGTAAGTCAGTGTGGATGCACGACACTGCTCACAGGAATGACATACAGATTCATGTCAAAAAACCTGAACTATCCCTTTAATATTACTTCAAAATGAAAGGAAACTATTTCTATAAAATATGTCAGTCCTTCCAAGCAAATTTTTATCATTTTAAATAATAAAAAAAAAAAAAATCATGTACCTTCATCAACAGTTCAAAGATGGAATAACACAAGATATGATGAACTACATCAATTTATTTACATGATTTGCAGGTCTTTGAAATCTGGGAAATAATTTTTGTTCCATGTTTCATACATGGTCTGTTTAAAAATGGTACAGAAAAAAGGTCAACAGTTTCATAAACTAGAGTACATATGTATCTGTTCAATACATTTTTATATCAGATGCATTAACTTGAATTTTTGGCCTTGTTGTTTACTTCTGCTTGACTGGGCCCAGATAAAAAATAACAACAACTTTGTGAATATGAAATAAAACTGGATTGAACTCCTCTAGTCACGTTAAAACAATAAAACTAGTCAAATCAAGTAAGAGCAAGAATACCGATGAATAAAAAAGGGAAAGATCATAAAATGTTAAGTAACGTTGTGTAAATTAAATACATGTTTTGTGTGTGTCGTGTTGTGTATTTAACTTTCATTTAGTCTGGTTTAATGTGTCTGTCTCCAGGGTGTTTGCTGAAGGAGGCTGTCTGTAAATCATTACCACACTCACAGTTGGTTTATGTACTTACAAAGTGTTCAAGGACCGGCTCGTACAAGTACTGGGATTCTCCACCTGTGCCTGCACGTCTGCGGATGGAGAGGAGGAGGAGGAGGAGGAAGAAGAAGAAGAAGAGAGGAGACGATGGAGGAGGATTCGAAAAAGGTGGAGAAGGAGAGGAGGTGGGGGAGAAGGAGAAGAAGGAAAAGGATGGAGAGAGGAGGAAAAGATGGAGGAGGAAGAGAAGGTGGAGAAGGAGGTGGAAGAGGAGAAGGTGACAGAGGAGAAGACGGTGGAAGGGGAGGAGGAGAAGAAACAGAAGAGTGGGAGAAGGAGGGAGAGAGGAGGAAAGATGGAGGAGGAGGTTAAAGAGATTAGGAGAAGATGGAGAGGGAGGAGAAGGTGAAAGAGGAGAAGGTGGAAAAGGAGGAGTAGAAGGAAAAGAGGAGGTGAAGGAGGAGTGGAGAAGAAGGTGAAGAAGGAGGCAGGAGGAAGGAGGAGGTGGAGGTGGAGAGGAGGTAGAGAAGAATTAAGAGATGAGGAGAAGGAGGTGAAGGAGAAGAGGAGAAGGAACAGGAGAAGGAGGTGGGGGAGGAGAAGAAGCACTGAAAAAAAAAAGTTGCTGGATTTGCGTAAAAAAGTTATGGAAAGCGGTTGCATGCAATAAAATTATGTTTAGGCTTTGAAACTTTTTTCGAACCCCTCTACACATATTTTTCTCGGAACATGAACATCACTTTTTCATGTTGATGAAATTTGAACAAATCATGCTGAATATGCATATTTATCTTATGTTACCTTATCATGAAATGTATAAGTATGTATAATTTAATTTAACTGATCTAATTCTGTAAAAGAATACAAAAACAGTCTTTAGTTTTCTACAGATCTGTATTGTCTTAAACAGAATCAAACACACAGGGACAGAGACACACAGTTTGGAGCTGGACAGTGTGAAGATTTATTCCAGTGGAGAAGCTCTGGTCTCTGCCTGTGGAAACAGGAATAACACATGATGATCACATTCTGATGATCTACTCTGTTGTACATGTTTAAATACACTTAAAGTACTTATTACTACAATAATGGACCAGAACAGAAGAACAAAAAACATTAGAACTGTATCTGCAGAAACAAAACTCACCATGTGCTGCTTTTCTTCCTCTAAACGCAGTAACAGGGAGGGCATCTGGTATAAAGTCTCCTAATGCCACATCACCTTGTACAAGTACGATAACAGTTTCAATAGGAAGTTCATTTTGAAAAATTTTAAAAATAATTTTAGTTGGTTTACTTACTTTGTTCATCTGTGCTCTGTGTTTTGTTGGTTCTCAAACATCTTCCTTTTTTCTGAAACATCAGCTGTAACATTCATGAACTTCCCCTCAGCTCCAGCAGAACCTGGACGTCACTCTGTGTTTGTAGACGACTCTGGAACAAACACATTCAAATCTTAGTACAACTGTCACACTCTTGTAGATGGACAGTCAAATACAATTTGTTTCAAGGAAACAGTCCTTACATTAACTCTAATTTCAAATAAAACAACACAAACATATTTTAACAATGACGACATTCTAGGTCGGATAAGCACATAAAATCTTTTAAAAAGTCTCACCTCCAGATCAGCTCCATAATCCTCCTGCTCCACACTGTGTGTCTCTGCTCCTGGATCTGTCCTGTGTCCTGCTGCATTTGAATTTTCCCTCCAAAAGTTTTGGGGAGGAGAATTCCAGAGGGAGGAGCCTCACCACAGATTATAATAAAGTCATGTTTCCTCAACCTGATTAAAACATGTAGGTCTAACATCGGCCACAATCAAGTGACCTTTGTAAGATTTAAACATGCTGGACAGAGAAACGTAAAAAAGTGATGTTATTGTTGTCAAATTTGTTTTTGCAATTTGAGCAACCCCTCTCGGACCGTTTTTTCAGTGAGAGGAGATGGTGGAGGATAAGGAGAAAAAGGGGATAAGAAGGTGGAGGAGGAAGAAAGGAGGGAAATGTGGAGGAGGAGATGGAGGTGGAAGAGGAAGGGGAGGGTAAGGTGGAAAAGAAGGAGAAGCTGAAAGAGGAGAGGGAGGAAGAGAAGAAGGTGGAGGAGGATTCGAAAAAGGTGGAGAAGGGGAGGAGGTGGGGGAGATGGAGAAGAAGGAAAAGGATGGAGAGAGGAGGAAAAGATGGAGGAGGAGGTGGAAGAGGAGAAGGTGGAAGGGGAGAAGGTGGAAGGGGAGGAGGTGAGGGAAATGAGGAGGAGTCGAGGAGAAGGTGGAGAAGGAGGCATAGAGAAGGGAAAGGAGGAGGAGGAGAGGAGATGAAGAAGAAGGAAGAGATGAGGAAAAGGAGGAGAAGGTGGAGAAGGAGGTGTAGGAGAGGAGGAGAAGGAGGAGAGGAGAAGAAGAGGAGAAGGTGGAGGATGAGGAGAAAAAGGGGATAAGAAGGTGGAGGAGGAAGAGAGGAGGGAAATGTGGAGGAGGAGATGGAAGAGAGGAGCAAAAGGTGGAAAAGAAGAGGTGAAAAAGGAGATGGAGGTGAAAGAGGAGAAGGAGGAAGAGGAGGAGATGGAGGCGGAGGTGAAGGACGAGAAGGAACAGGAAGAGAAGGTGAAGGTGGAGGAGTAGAAGGTAAAGGAAGAGGTAAAGGAGAGGAGGAGAAAGAACAGGTGAAGGTGGAGGAAGAGATGGACAAGGAGAAGATGGATGAGAAGAAGGAGGAGGAGAAGAGGACATACACACTCCATTCAGAGAGATTCAGATTCATACAACTTTATTAACCCCACCAGGGATCATTAATTTAAGCAGTAAAAAAAAAACAACAAACAAAAAACAGTAGATGAGGAGTCTAACCCACAACCTCCACAAAATTTCAAACTCAACTAAGAGAAAGACTTGATACTCAAATCCGATTCTGATTCCAAGATGATGACAAAAACATTCTTTCTTTAGTCTTTTTCTCCATAGATTGTATAGTACTTTCTTTTATATTATATTTGTGTATCATTCTTTTTTTTTTTTACCATGTGCTCTTATATCTGAGTAATCCCTCAGTGGTCCAGGTGTAAGTTCCACAGTGGTCCATGTATAGATTCTATAGTGGTCCAAGTAGGTTTTCCATAATGGTCCAGGTATAGGTTCCACTAGTGGTCCAGGTATAGGTTCCACAATGGTCCAGGTGTAGGTGGTCCAGGTTCCACAGTGGTCCAGGTATAAGTTTCATAGTGATCCAGGTATAGATTCTATCGTGGTCCATGTAGGTTCCACAGTGGTCCAGGCATAGATTCCATAGTGGTCCTGGTATAGGTTCCACAATGGTCCAGGTAAGTGGTCCTGGTAGGTTCCACAGTGGCCCAGGTAGGTTCCACAGTGGTCCAGGTAGGTTCCACAGTGGCCCAGGTAGGTTCCACAATGGTCCAGGTAAGTGGCCCAGGTAGGTTACACAATGGTCTATGTAGGTTCTACAGTGGTCCAGGTAAGTTCCATAGTGGTCCAGGTAAGTTCCATAGTGGTCCTGGTAGGCTCTACAGGGATCCAGGTAGGTGGTCCAGGTAGGTTCCACGGTGGTCCAGGTAGGTTCCACAGTGGTCCAGGTATAGGTTCCACAATGGTCCAGGTAAGTGGCCCAGGTAGGTTCCACAGTGGTCCAGGTAGGTTCCACAATGGTCTATGTAGGTTCTACAGTGGTCCAGGTAGATTTCACAGTGGTCCTGGTAGGCTCCACGGAGGTCCAGGTATGTGGTCCAGGTAGGTTCCACAGTGGTCCAGGGAAGTGGTCCAGGTAGATTCCACGGTGGTCCAGGTAAGTTCCATAGTGGTCCTGGTAGGCTCTACAGGGATCCAGGTAGGTGGTCCAGGTAGGTTCCACAGTGGTCCAGGTAGGTTCCACAGTGGTCCAGGTATAGGTTCCACAATGGTCCAGGTAAGTGGCCCAGGTAGGTTCCACAGTGGCCCAGGTAGGTTCCACAATGGTCTATGTAGGTTCTACAGTGGTCCAGGTAAGTTCCATAGTGGTCCTGGTAGGCTCTACAGGGATCCAGGTAGGTGGTCCAGGTAGGTTCCACAATGGTCTATGTAGGTTCTACAGTGGTCCAGGTAGATTTCACAGTGATCCATGTAGGTTCCACGGTGGTCCAGGTGAGTTCCACAGTGGTCCTGGTAGGCTCCACGGTCCAGGAAGTGGTCCAGGTAGATTCCATGGTGGTCCAGGTAGGTTCCATATTGGTCCAGGTATAGGTTCCACAGTGGTCCAGGTAGGTTCCACAATGGTCCGTGGGCGTTTACTAATCTGTGTGCTCTTATACTTGCTCTGATGCAGCTCAAGATCATTCTAAAACTTTTCTGGAGAGGTTCATTTCTGTCCTGTGAATGTGACTTTCTGAGTATCTAGTTTCGATACCAGTTTTAGTATCGACGAGTATCAGATTTTCTGTACTTTTGACAACCCAAACTAACAAACCTGGACTGAACCACAACTCCAGGTCTTATTTTTATTTATTTTTTAGATGAGGAACGCACAATAGATCTTTTAAGTGCCACGTTATCATTTTGCATATCATGAATTCTTGTTGCGCCGTTTGTTTTTATAGTAACGCAGTCGGCTTTATCCACGCCACATTCCTCTCCGCTTGTAAACGCCACCTCTGGACTTAAAGGGAGTGGCTCTGAGTGGGATGTCCTAAGAGAAGTGCCCCTGTATCCCCCCTCCTCCTCCTCCTCCTCCTCTCTCTCTCCCTCTCTCTTCTCTATCCCGAGAACGGACACCTCTCTCAAACGCAAGACAACACCGGCCAGGACCCTTCGAGCACGCGGAGTACATGAATGACTCTGATCACTGGAGTATTTTTTTTATTTTTTAAAGAGGCATTTCGGGTTTGCTGATCCGTCCCGAGGAAACGAACTGAATCGGGATTTACACGGGGGGAGACCTGAGCACCTGCAGAACCGGCGGACCGGACGAAAAGACGGGGCGATGCGCGCCGGAGGTGAGGTCTCACTCTGATGCGGACCGTGTGTGTGTGTGTGTGTGTGGTTCTGGTGTGATATTTGGGAGGTGGAAAAAGAACGCACCGGTTTATTTGAGCTTCAGTTTTGCGTGGAGAAGATGATGTCATTAAACAAATATGCCGGGATTTGTCAAAACTTGCGTCGACTTTTGGACTCGTGGTAATGTGTGATTTCATTATTGAAGATTGGTTTTAAGCGAGGGAATACTTAAAGGTGCACTGTGCAACTTTTCTAATACAGCTTGTCTCCATGGGGATGATACGGCTTGGTCTGGAATGTTCCACGTTACGGCATTGCATTTCAATATCTTGCATTTACTCAGTTACAGGTGTTTTTATTGCTAGGGAAATAGCTCGAAAGTCATGCTGTGAGCGGCGTCGCCTCTCCACAGATCTGACCCGTCATTAGGGTTTCTATGGATACGCCGTTGCTCTGCCTGGAATGTTCCACAGTATGACATTAAACCTTACATTTATTCAATTACAGGTGGTTTTATAGCTCAAAAATATGAAGAATAACGAGCATTTTGACTGTGAGCGGCGTTGCCTGTCCACAGACCTGACTCGTTTTGGGTTTTGTGGGGTTACCCGCTTGTGTCCATGGAGATAGGCAAGTTTAAAGCCATAGGGTGGAATATTCTTGGAAAAGGAATAAGCAGAAAAGTTACACAGTGCGCTTTTAACTCAAAATTTGTCGTAATCCATTAAATATTACGAATTAAAGGTGCGCTGTGTAACTTTTTGGTTGCGGGTCCGTCACCTGCTTGTTTCTATGGATACGCTCTCGTTGCTCTGCCTGGAATGTTCCACAGTGTGACATTAAACAGCTCTACCTTACATTTATTCAATTACAGGTGGATTTATAGCTCAAAAATACTTAGAAAAACAAAGATTATGGCTGTGAGCTGGGTCGCCTCTCCACAGATCTGACCCGTAACTTTGTCTGGTTTGGTCTCTGTGAAGATACAAACGTTTAATGCCATACTGTGAAACATTCCAGACAAAGCAATAACATCTCCACGAAGAAAAGCATTTGACGGTCCCTCCACCTGAAAAGTTACACAAGTTGCACCTTTAACATATTAACTTTTAAATTAAAATAATGTACATTTAGAAACACAAAATGGTCAATAATAGTAATAAAAACATAAAACTTCCAGATTTAAGAGCAGTATAGAGGCTTTGTACCGTCACGTGACCCCTATAGCAACGGTATTTATGCCGCCATGACACCGGGCACACTATGTCATTGACTTCAGCAGCATCGGAGAAACATGGGCAGGTTTTGTTGTGTATTTGGTTGATCTAGACGCTCTGAACGGGATAAAACGATAGATTTCTTCACTGTTCCTCTGGAAATTACTCATCAGGAGCTCAAACAAGGGAATTATCGAAAAAATACAAAAAACGGGAATTATAGCTAGAGAACATAAACCGCGAAGAGATTTCCAGTGGTACCATCAAGACACACTCATGTCACTTTCATCAAGGTATTTGCTTTTTAAATTGTTTCATAGTTTATTTAATGAAAGAAGTACATTTACTGAACTAAAATGTCATTAATTTATCCAGGAAAACCCGCACTAGTTTACGATTCAACGAACCCACACTGGGCTCCTGTGATCAACATGGTGCACGAGTCGAAGAGTCTGTGACTGAACCTCGAAAGAATCGGCCATGAAAAGATCCTTGTGAACATTAGAAAGATCCACTCACAAAAAGAGATTAATTCTAGAAGACATAGTTGTGGATAAAGAAGACAATAAAGAAAACATGGGTCCTACGACGAGTGACATGTTTATATGTGCGCTGGAAGATCCAGTTTCTACTGCCACTCACACTGCAAATGTTTTCTTTTTACATTTTACTTAAATAAATGTGCTTCTCTCATTAAATAAACTATGAAACAATTTAAATAGCAAATACCTTGATGAAAGTGACGTGAGTGTGTCTTGATGGTACCACAGGAAATCTCTTCGCGGTTTATGTTCTCTAGACATAATTCCTGTCTTTTTTTCGATAATTCCCTTGTTTGAGCTCCTGATGAGTAATTTCCAGAGGAACAGTGGGAAACGAATCGTTTTATCCCTTTCAGAGCGTCTAGAACAACCAAATACACAACAAAACCTGCCCATGTTTCTCCGATGCTGCTGAAGTCAATGACATAGTGTGCCCGGTGTCATGGTGGCGTAGGTACCGTTACTATAGGGTCACGTGACGGTGCAAAGCCTCTATAGTTCTGGAAATATTAGCAATTGACTTAGGATTGTCCTCCTCAGTTACGAAATCTTTAAACTATAATTCATTGTTTGTTTTTAAGATGGGATTTCCCTTTTGTAGATCGTAAAACTTCACTCAATCTACTGTATTATATATTTGTACAAGACACAGACTGAATCAGGACAGCAGCCCTTAAAGCAGGAAGTAAAGTAAAGTAAAGATGTATTTTTAGCGGCGCTTTTATAATGTTGGACTTGAAAGTGATGCCTAAATAGGTTTAAGGTTTTCTGCAGAACGGAGAGGTGTTTTAAAAGCATTGTGTGTGGTGTCTATAAAAAGAACGGTCCATATTCCTGCCTGTTATCTTATCTACTGTCTGTGGGGAGATGTTCAAAGCGGCGGCACGGAAGAAGCTGATAAATACGTTGTAAAAGATTCGAGATTATCATATACGTTGTTGTCTGTCAAATGCATGGACAAGAAAGTTCTGTTTGTAATATTTTCACATTTTGTTTAAGTTCAGTGTCCAAGAACACAGTTTTAGTGAGTATTTTAAGTTGTGTATTGCCTTATTTTCCCAGGTTTAAAGGCACACTACGTAGGGGTGTGCAAAAATATCGGAATATCGATATATCGTATCGTTTAATGTGATGATACAGTATCGATATATCACCAAGAGTATTTTTACGTGTGTTTTACTAAATTATTTTGTTGCAGTGCTACAGTTTTGTTGCTTGTGGAGTGAAACAAAACTCATTTATGCGACACATTTGACATTTTGACACAGTTTTGAGGATTAAAATGTTTGTGTTTCATATGAACTTTGCACAAGAAGCCACAATTTAGCCTTTATTTTTTATTGAACTGTATTGAATCGATTTGAAATATATCATATCGAATCGAAAGTGCACTGTATCGAGGTATGTATCGTATCGGCAACTTCTTAATGATACCCAGCCCTAACACTATGTAACTTTTCCAGTGGGAGGTTGTCTCCATGGAGATGTTATTGCTTTTTCCTGGAATGTTGCACAGCGTGGCATTAGACTAGATTAGATCTAGCGATATTTCATTGAGGGAGTTTTTATTGTTGAAAATCATGCATTCTCACTAAGAGCGGGATTGCCTCTCCACAGACCTGACCTGTAACTTGGCTCGGTGTCGGTGCTTACTTGTTTCCATGGAGTTAGATAAGGTTAATGCTGTACTGTGGAATAATCTAAGCAGTAGCCTCTCCTTGAATAGATTTTGTTGATGTGTAAATGACCTGGCGTGGACGTCTTTTGACAAGGAACACAGAATGGAAATGCCCTCTTAAAAATCACTGAAATACTCTTTTTAATACTTCTTTTTTTTTTTTTTTTTTAAACTACAGATGTTGTCCGTGGTCATAATGATACGGCGGTTCAGGTTTGACTTCAGTCTTCTCATCTGTTACGGCCTCAGTCAATCACCGCTCCTCCATTAGCGCAACATTATAGCGTCATATTACCACAGTTTGACCTGTGTTTAACCTGCGCTCCGGCATTCACCCAGGACCCACCCGTCTGTCCGTCTGTGTGTGTGTGTGTGTGTGTGTGAGTGTGTGTGTGTGTGTGTGTGTGTGTGAGTGTGTCTGTGAGTGTGTGTGTGTGTGTGTGTGAGTGTGTATGTGAGTGTGTGTGTGCATTTAGAGACATTTCACCTGCACATGTGTCTGTAACAAATTTTGAAGTGTGATATATGAAGTAAATAAATGATCGTGAACGATGATATTTAAACCAATCCATAAAGTAGATTTATTCCCAAAAACTTATTCTAAGGGTGATTTCAGACCGACAGCAGTTGGTGCAAACTAAATGTTCCATTCCACCAAAAGCTCTTAGTTCAGTTCAGTTTTGTTGGTGTGAAAGCCTCAATTGCACTCGTATCTGCACTAACCCAACTGAGTTACCGCGGCTGGCAGTGCTTTGGTTTGCAAATCCGAGTTCTCTGGTCCATGCAGGTTCTTAGGCAGGGGTCGAGAAATCACTTCTACCAGAGACCGGCCTCGGCTTGAGGAGGATAGAAACCAGCGCACACTGTCTGTACCCCGCAGAGTGGCTCTGTGGCAAGGCCACTGGACAAGACAGTGTGTCTCGGCCTCACATCCGAGAGGTCTGGTGTGCAGGAGAGTGGAACGCCACTGCATGTGCCTCGGAAATGCTAAGGGCAGGAGCCTTGGATATATGTCGATCGGACCAATTTTGGTTGGTTTGCAGGTGTGAAAGGACCACACTGAAGTTCATGTGCTACAGAATAAGTTGTATTGCCTGGTGCAGACCAAATAATCGAACTAGAGGTGTGGAAGCGCCCAAAATGTACAATATCGTAAAAAACAAAACAAAAAAAAACATTAGCTGCAATAAATAAATGGCAGAATGCAACACTTTAGTAATTAGATCGTATAGTTTTAGTTCATAACTCAACCTTCTACGACGATAATCTTATCATAGTGCAGAAAAAAATAACCAAAAATGTTCACTAGTACAAACAAAAAAATAAGCTACATAAATTTGGATTTGAATTTGGAAATCTTATAGGCCTGTGTGTGTGTGTGTGACTTTAAGAGACGTCTGTGTGTTTTGTGTGTGTAGTATTTTGGTGCAGAGCGGAGATAAGGTGAAGGTGGGGTGAACCAGCCACAGCCACAGCCCACTGCCCAAACCCATTAACCCCACACACAGTGAACCCTACACAGCCCGGAGAGAGAGGAGGGACAGACACTGCAGCATGTAGCACGACAGCTCCACCCTATAGGAACAAAACCTGATTTCTGACGCTTTACAGAGAAATACACGTTAGAATGAGATACAAAATCCAAAGAAACTGAATTGTTTTGAGAAGCATTTATGAATCTGAGGTGAAAACGTGAAAATGTACTTGGGGAAGACACTGGGAAAGCATAGCAGTCACACTTCTGTCGTTCTGCCCCGGGACATACAGAGCATATCTCCCCACCGCAGATCTGCCTGGAAATAGATAATATAATCGGTCAAGCCCTGTTGTAATCATTTGCAGAACTGGCCATAAACAAAAGTGAGTTGTGCTGAATGCATTTATTATCGGTTTAAAGGTCTAATATATTGCAGAAAACTGACTCTTGTGGGCTTTATGTCATGTTATAATGTTGTTATCTCCTGTTTTTTTTTTTTTTTTTTTCATTCACACGTTTGAGTAACCATTTATTATTAGTCTGTTTACATCTCAATAGGAAATTCCAGTTTAAAAACACAGTGGAGCACTTCCTGTTTTACCTCAGTGTTTTCTGATTTAGAAAAGCTCTAAACATGCAGGGTGTGAATGAAACAAAACACAACTCAGGGTATGTTTTTGAGGAAACAAGATTATAACATAGATCAGAAAACAGTGTACCGTATTTTCCAAAGTATAAGTCGCACCAGAAAAAAAAAATATATAAGTCACACCAGACTATAAGTTGCACTTTTTGGGGAAATGTATTTTATAAAATCAAAGACCAGGAACCAACATTTTATCTTGAAAGGCAAGTTATAGTAAAAACAATAGAACAGAGAACAACAGACTGAATAGATGTTAATATGGTAACGGTTATTCAGATAATTATAGCATAAACAACAGAACATAAGTTTACCAAACTCTCGATCTCACTCCAAATCACTAAATCCACTGAATTCTTCGTCCTTAGTGTCACTTCTAAACCATAGATCCATGATGTAAACAGAGCGTCGCTTCCTCTTCTGCGTAGCTGTGGTCAGACTCAGCATCAGTTCTATTTAGAATTAATTATTCCGGTCTTTCTGAATCCCAACAGGATGGTTTCGGTCGTCACTGAAGTTCAGGCTTTGTCGATTCATCAAGTGACAGGAAAGTTGCACGTTGCACCCTCCCGGTTGTCGTGAAGCTGTGTTCTCCATTCCCGCTTTCCGCCAGTCTTACTCCAAAATTTCTTTCTGCTGCTCGATTACCGTTTTCAGCTGAATATTTTACTATTTGCAGCAAGACAGCTGCTTTTTCTACAGGAGACATGCGCAGTAGAATGCGAAGTGACAGTGGTACAGGAGTAAAAGTTGTGCTAGATACTGACACACAAGCCTAGAGCCTCTCACAACTGTCAGTCTGAAAATTTTAATATATAAGTCACACCAGAGAATAAGTCGCAACCATAAAAAAAAGTGCAACTTATAGTCCAAAAAATACGGTAATATGGGTGCACTATGGAATTTTTTGGTATGGGGTCTGTAGTGTTGTAGTCAAGACTGAGACAAGACCAAGACTTTTAAAGGCTGAGACCGAGACAAGACCAAGACCAGGGCCCATCGAGATCAAATCGAGACCATCTTTGTAATTTTCCACATTTATTTTATTTGTATTTTACACTTATTTTGGCACATGTATATCAAACGAGCGCACGGGCTGCAGTGACACCGGAGCAGGTTTATCGCCGACAACAGCGGTCGTAATGAAACATCATAATCGCGCTTGTTGAGTGTCAGACCTCGAGTCCGAAACAAGATCAACCCGAGTCCGAGCGCCTTCTAAACCGAGACAAGACCAAGTCCACCTTCCTGTTTCCATGAAAATGTCATTGCTCTGCGTAGAATGTTCCACAGTATGACACTAAACAGCTCTACCTTTTCACATTTATTTAATTACAGATGGTTTTATTGATCAAAAATGCCTAGAAAAACAGGGATTCTGACTGTGAGCGGGGTCGCCTCTCAACAGATCTGACCTGTAACTTGATCTGGTTTGTTCACGATGATAGAAAGGTTTAAAGCCGTACTGTGAAACATTCCAGACAAAACAATAAATCCTACACGACTCAAAATAAGTAAATAAGACTAATGCTGCGTTCAGACTGCAGCCTGAAGTGACCCAAATCTGATTTTTTGGCTTCTTTGTGACCTGTATCTGATCTTTTAATGTCAGTCTGAACCACACAGATCAGATTTTTTCAAATGTGACCCAGGACACTTGGATATGTGCTCCTGAAACTGATACATATCTGATCTTTTGACATGTGACTTCAGTGTGAACGGCCAAAGCGCATTCATTCGACCTACACGTTATCAACAAGCCACAAACATCATTATTCTGCGCTGAAGTAGGTGAAAATTGTTAATGAACTCTGTGTCACTAAAGAGAAGCACATCACCACTCACCACTCTTGGCTCCGTCTCCACATCCACACGTTCCTTTCAACGGACACTGCCCCACAAAACACCACGACCAGAAACCTCGTCCTTCTCCTTCTCAATCTCCTCCTTAAAACAAGTAAGTTGTTCATGTTCTGGCTCCGGTACGAGAGGAACTTTAAAATCTCCAGGTGCTCGATGCTGCGTCCATGTTTGGACAACTTCCGTAAACACAGAGACGCTCGCTGCGGTTGACGTCGTCGTGTCTCCAGTGTCACATGTGGGACACTTTCGGGCCGTTTAATGTTCACACTGGAGTCACATACAAGTCACATTTAATTGGAAATGTGAACGACCTCGCAAAAAAATCAGATTTCACAAAAAAATCAGAATTGAGCGTTAAGCCCTGCAGTCTGAACGTAGCCAAAGACTACAGATGTAAGACGGTTCAAACCTTTTTTTTTTTAATCTCATTTCTGCTGATAGAAGAGAAGCTGAACAAAAAACAACTAAAACAAGACCACAGGTAGAATGTTGAGAGACTAATTCATATTTTTTTTAAACCCTCACCATTCAAACCGTAAACAAACATTTTTTTTTTTCTCCATAAAACCTGCTCTGATCTTTGCCCTGTATCCCTCCACCTCCTCCCTCTTTAATTCTTTATCCGAGCACAGTGTTTCTATAGGAGGAGCTGTCATGTGCGTGTGAAATATTTAAGTTTTTTTGACGCGAGTATCGACCCGGAGGCTGCGGTGGAGAGCAGAAGCCTGTCCCATCAAACTTTCATCAGAGCGCCTTTCCCTCTCTCTCTCTCTCTCTCTCCTTCGCTTGGTTCTCCTCATCCTCTCATCTTCTTTTTCCTTAGCTTGCCTCTCCTCTCTCCTCTACCTCGTTCTCCTCATCCTGTCATCTCCCTTCTCCTTCCTCATCCTCTCGTCTCCTCTCTCCTCCGCATGGTTCTCCTCATCCTGTCATCTTCTGTCTCTTTCCTCATCTTCTCATCTCCTCTCCCCTCTGCATTGTTTTCTTCATCCTCTCATCTCCTGTCTCCTTCCTCATCCTGTCATCTCCTTTTGCCTTTGCTTGCCTCTCCTCTCTCTCCACTTGGTTCTCCTCATCCTGTCATCTTTTCTCTCCTCTACATGGTTCTTTTCATCCTCTCATCTCCTGTCCCTTTCCTCATCCTCTCATCTCCTCTCTCCTCTGCATCGTTCTCCTCATCCTCTCATCTCCTCTCTCCTTTGCTTGCCTCTCCTCTCTCCTCCATTTGGTTCTCCTTATCCTCCCATTTCCCTTTTCCTTTGCTTGCCTCATCCTCTCATCTCCTCTCTCCTTCCTCATGGTTCTCCTCATCCTGTCATCTCCTCTCTCCTCTGCATCGTTCTCCTCATCCTCTAATCTCCTCTTTCTTCTACTTGGTTCTCCTCATCCTCTCATCTCCTCTCTCCTCTGCATCGTTCTCCTCATCCTCTCATCTCCTCTCTCCTTCCTCATCCTGTCATCTCCTCTCTCCTTCCTCATCCTCTCATCTCCTCTCTCCTCTGCTTTGTTCTCCTCATCCTCTCATCAGTGAAACAGTTCAGTATCTGGTCTCAGGTCAGAGTGAATCGTTGGAGAGAGTTTGTGGTCTTCAAATACGTTTAAATAAAATGAGAAGTAACCCAAACCCAAAATGAAAAATCACACTTTTATTTTAGTCTAAAAAGTGACACACTCCAGATGGAGCTTGTTAGGAGTTAGGAGTTAGGAGCTAGGAGTTAGGAGTTAGGAGTTACATTGCCAAAGGATTAACAACATGATAAATGAATGCACAAACTGTTATTGTAAGGTTTCTGAATTGCTTGGCTTTCAAAACAAAAATGTGTTAAAGCAGCGGTCTGTGCCAAGTGGGCTGTTTTTAAAAGCACTTGAATGCCAAAAAACATGAGGTGACTTGCTCCACACAAGAACAGAAACTCTACACATTCTGTTGCTTAATTACTCTTCTTTGTAGCGATGGGCACGGAAAGGTTTTGACCGTCTTAAAAATGTGAAAAACAGAACTCATTTTGAACGGTTTGCATTCGTTCATTCGTTTTTCAATATAAAACCAAAAATAAGAAAACAAAAAAACAACTATTTTCTTCATTATTTGTCTCCAAAACCAAAATGAAAAAAATGGATAATGATTCGTTTTTTCAGTTTTCGATTTTGTGTTTAAATGAAGAATGGAAAAAACGGATAACGGCCGTTTCCCGTTTACGTTGACTGCGATGCCGGACTGAACCAGGACTGATCCGGGTCCGACACCAGACCGGGACCAGAGCGGGACTGAGACCGGAACTGAGACCGAGACCAGGCCGGGACCAAACTGGACTCACGCTTCTGTCCGGATTCTGCACCACCCCGGAACCAACCGCGGTTCTTGAGCGTGGAGGACCAGAGCAGCCCGTCCGGACCTGTAGTCCACAGCGCATTCTCACTTTCCCCGCATGGAACCAGCGCGCAGACGATGACACGGAACCGCTCGGACCGCTGGTGTCGGTCTCAGTCCCGCTCTGGTCCGGATCTGGTCTTAGTCTGATCTTAGTCTCGGTCTGGTCCCGGTCTGGTCCCAGTCTGGTCCCGGACCTGGTTCAGTCAAGGAAGTCACATAAACGGGAAACGGCGTCCAGGTCCGGGACCACACCGGGAACAGACCGGGACCAGAGCTGGACTGAGACAGATCAGACAGAGACCAGACCAGGCCCAGACCAGGACCAGACCGGGACCAGACCGGGACCAGACCAGGACCAGAGCTGGACTGAGACAGATAAGACAGAGACCAGACCAGGACCAGACCGGGACCAGACCAGGACCAGACCAGGACCAGACCGGAGGCTCAGAGCCCACGACAGGGCTGGACCTCGAAGCTGAGGCTCGGACCCTGCGGAGGCTCGGAGTTAAAGCTCGGAGTCCGCTCTGGTCCCGGTCTGGTCCCGCTCTGGTACCGGTCTGGTCCCGCTCTGGTCCCGGTCTGGTCCCGGTCTGGTCCCGCTCTGGTCCCGGTCTGGTCCCGGTCTGGTCCCGCTCTGGTCCCGGTCTAGTCCCGGTCTGGTCCCGCTCTGGTCCCGCTCTGGTCCCGGTCTGGTCCCGCTCTGGTCCCGGACCTGGATCAGTCCTGGTTCAGTCCGGCATCGCAGTCACGGAAGTCACGTAAACGGGAAACGGTCGTTATCAGTTTTTTCCATTCTTCATTTAAACACAAAATCGAAAACTGAAAAAACAAATCATTTTCTGTTTTTTAATTTTGGTTTTGGAGACAAATAATGAAGAAAACTGTTGTTTTTTCGTTTTCTTATTTTTGGTTTTATATTGAAAAGCGAATGAACGAATGATACATGGATTGCTGTTCCTCACTTTCCTTATGTATGATTTTAAGCATCAAAAGTTCGAGTTTTTCATTAACTGAGACAACTAGCATGCTGACCAAACACTTCCTGATTATTAGGCAAAAAAACAAACAAAACAAAAAGGTGCAAAATTTGTTTTTACAATAGAGCTGTGACTAGACATATTTTGTTCAGATTCATGGAAAAACTGTGTACAGGACATTTCATTTAATCCACTTGCAAATACACTGAAAGTCAGAGTCTTTTTCTGCCCTAAAGTCGAATGGATTTAGATCAAATATCACTGTTTTTATAAGAACTCAGTATTGTCCAAGTATTTAGCATGCGTCTCGTATAAGAACATCTCTCTCCTCTCTCTCTTTTCTCCTCTCTCTTCTGTCCTCTATCTTCAGTCCTTTCTCTTCTCTCTTCTCTTTCTTTTCTCTCTCTCTTCTCTTTTCTCTCTTCTTTTTCTTTTCTCTCTCTTCTCTCGTCTTGTCTGGGTCCCTGGGGAAAGCTGTTGGCTGAACACAGATAACGAGGGTCTGTCCCACTGAGCGCGCTCAGTACAGCTCTCCCCTACTGAGCGCGCTCAGTGAGTCTCTCACCTGTCAGTCACACGTCTGTTTCCACGGCGATGAGACACACCTTCAGCTCTAATGAGACCAGAGCGCTCGGAGTCTTCACATGTTCAGGCTTCAGTCAGGAGGAACAGGGCAGAGCGGAGCAAGGTGGAGCTCCATACTTATTTAAGGACGTTTTATGCCAATTATAAAAATATATATTTGCATAAAATTTAAATGAGGTAAAATGTATTCCTCTATAGCCTGCCTCTTTATAAGAACTGGGCCTAGACCTTAATTATCCTTTATAAAACATGAACAAAGACTTTATCTTGAACAATTATTCATTAAGAATGCATGAAGAGTTAGAGGTTAGGATACAGCGTTGGGGAGTAACAGATTACATGTACCGGAGTTACGTAATCAGGATACAAATTATGAGTAACTGTATTCGGTTACAGTTTCAGTGAGTGGTAATTGGATTACAGTTACTTTGTTGAAATAAATAGATTACACAGTGGTATATTACTGTTTTCACATTTTGGGCTATTTTCAGTAATTCCACCCATTGTCAGACACTAAACCAGGTCTAAAACCAGGTCTAAACCAGGTCTAAACCAGGACTAAAACCAGGTCTAAACCAGGTCTAAAACCAGGTCTAAAACCAGGTCTAAACCAGGTCTAATACCAGGTCTAAACCAGGTCTAATACCAGGTGTAAACCAGGTGTAAACCAGGTCTAAACCAGGTCTAACCCAGGTCTAAACCAGGACTAAACCAGGACTAAAACCAGGTATAAACCAGGACTAAACCAGGACTAAAACCAGGTCTAAACCAGGTCTAAAACAGGATTTAACAGGACTAAATCATGCTGTGCGGACGTGTCTCATCCTCTTCTATTAATAATATTTTTCATTTGGTTCAGTAAAGTCTGGGTTTTTCATTTTCTTTTATCACACAAAACATCTTATGTTACGATTTCCTCGTCTTTGTTTCTCTACAGTAAATCAAGTAATCCAAAGTATTCAGATTACGTTACTCACTTTAAGTAATTTAATGGATTCCGTTACAAACTACATTCTGGGGTATGTAATCTGTAATCTGTAGGGGAATACATTTTAAAAGTCACCTTCCCAACACTGTTAGGATAACAAATAAGTAGTTAGTAAGCTCTAATAAACTTTGTCTTCATTATGAGTTAGGTCTTTGTTCATGTGTTATTACGGCAAATAAAGGTGTAGTCGTTATAATGTTCGCGTCTTTTCTGTGCAAGAACAAAGTGTGTGGTTTATTTTGGTGGTTGGCTAAATGACAAACAATCTTCACAAAATCATAATCCCCGTAATCACAAAACTGTGCCGCACCAGAGGCGGTCATAACCAGATTACCTCCCTCTCCGTGCTTTTTTATGTGTGATGTGATTATGATATGAAAGCAGAACTCACTCATCTGAAACGGTTTGCCGCGGTCCAAACAGAATCCTCACTTACCGTATGAACTCCGAGCGTGATAATTATTCACCGCAATGAGTTTAAAAGCACTTCTCGCGACTTTCAGAGACCAGAGCAGTTTACCATTACGACAACGCTAATAAAAACAACAAGCACTTTCAGATTCTCAGACAACAAAAACTGAAAAAACATGGCAAATACACAAGAAGAAAAACAGGATTAGGGCCTTTATATGACTTTACAATGAGAAGTAAGAAAACAGTGTCCATATTACCATATTTTCCGGATTATAAGACGCACTGTCATTAAATGGTCTATGTTCGAACTTTTTTCACAAATAAACCGCACTGGACTTTAAAGGAAACACAACAGTGTGATGGGTGAGTGGTTTTGTTTGTTTGTTCGTTCACGGTGACTCTGGGCTTTGTTCAGTTGTGGCGTGTAGGGAGGGTGCTGTCTGGGACCAACGGATTGTCGGCGTGTTCGCAGTGACTCAGTTGTTCAGTCGTGTCTAGAAGCGGCACGTCGCGCTTGTCGCTTTTTCGGTTCGTTCCTCCGTTCCGTTCCTCGTCGGCGTGGAGTGATGAGTGTGTCTGCGGGTGTTTGTCGCCGTGCGGTCGCTGTCTGCTCCGTGCGTGTTTGCGTGCGCTGCGGGTGGTGCGGCTTTATAGTTTACTAAAGTCGTACTGGGACACCCGAGTGGATTCGTGTATGGGGCGCTCTGGATTGTGGGGCGCGCGGTCGTTTTTTGATGGGGTTGGAGGTTTAAGAGCGCGCCCAATAGCCCGGAAAATACGGTATAAGAACCACAGCCATAGAGGGTTACAGTTAGATGCCAGTGAAACAAATCATTATCCATTCATTAGTGCACAGAGTTAGGCACCAAAATGACAAACAATGACAATGGTAATGGGCATTTAATTAACAAAACTGTAATTAATTTCAGCTCAGTACATATAATTCTGAATCCCTTTGGTGAGCTACTTGGAAGGGGGTGGAGAGCTCTGATTTAAATAGTTTTTTAAGGAAATATATTACACAAAATTGATTCTTGTGAGCTTTAAGTCATGTTTAAGTCAAGTCGTGCTGGGACACCCGAGTGGATTCGTGTATGGGGCGCTCCGGATTGTGGGGCGCGGTCGTTTTTTGATGGGGTTGGAGGCTTAAGAGTGCGCCCTATAGTGCAGAAAATACGGTAACTTCACTGGGATTGACTCTGTGTGTGTGTGTGTGTGTGTGTGTGTGTGTCTGTGATGGATGGGAGTGGATTATCAGCAGTGATTTGGAGCGCCGGTCGATCGATGACAGATGTCTTTGTTGTGTCTTGTTTGAACCCCTCCCCTCTGTACACACACGCACACACACACACACACACACACACACACACACACACACACACACACACACACTGACACACACTCTGTTCCCAGGTGAGACCCACCCTCCTCCCGCTGTGCTTTCAAAACTCTAACAAGCCCTCTTTTACATTTACACGGGACAAACCGATATTTTACAGAAGCATTATTTTTATTCATTGGAAAAGGGAGTTTAACCCAGTTTTTGTGATTTAAAATATATATCTCTGACTGTTTTATTTGGATTGGACTTCTCTCCAACAGAAAACACTCTGCCCGATCTGCGATGTCATGCGGTAATACAGGAAGTGCTCCATACGTAACCCGCATCTGAGGCACTTTTGTTCTTGCGGGTCAATTCCGCATTACCGATCGATCTCCCGCACTTCCTTTAAGTTGCGGGGTCACCGTGTTACTTCCTCCTCCTCCTCCGCTGTGGCTGTTGCTGTGGCTCTGGCGCGGTCTGGGCGTCGGCAAACAATTTCAATAAACTTTTAAACTACGAATCCTACAACATCCACAATTAGAGCCTCCATACAGATTCATATAAACCGGGTCGTG